>NC_089781.1:81475606-81575606 GCF_040412425.1 Macrobrachium rosenbergii | reverse complement strand
TCTTCACGTAAATTTTCAAGCGTTAGCTGCCATTGGATGTATAATTTTACCTGCCAATAACTCCTCGTGAAACGTAAGAAGGAAAAGACACGAGATATCGTTCTAAGAATATCGGAAAAAAGCGAGATCTGATTTTACGCTCAGTGAACAGCACGCAGTTCATATTTCCTGGGCTCTGAAGGCTTCGCCACTCCAGACAGTACTGCGATACGTGAAACCACATTGCGGCCGGGGTCGCCACCTAGGTGCAATTTAAGTTTCAATTCTTGGGACAATGCTTGCCATTTTGAGGCTTGGGGGGATGGGTTCCCCAAGGATGTTATCCTCCCCCACCTCTTTCCTTAATTTTATCCCCTAATCCTTTTTTATAATGGCTAGTAAATGGCTCTGAAGAGCACCAGCTTGGAGGATCAAATGAGCGTCTTCGTCAACATACTCGAAAAGGTTTGTCGAAATTAAGGGGAAAATGTTATTTACTCTGGACTCAAAAGAAGAATTAAAGTAATATGGACTAATTGGTTCTTAAAAAAAGTACACACAAAGGCTAATTTGGAACGAATTGGCAGAGATCGAAAATAAATTGATGATAATATAGAAGAATAGAATTGTTACCTTCCTAAGGCTACTGAGCCCTTATGAATTAAAGTCAGGAAAGAAATCATGTAATTAAGTAGATGATCACGCTTTGATAAGAAGTTCAAAAGAGTGGTTTTGAAATATGATCGTTGAAATCGTTGGAAGGAAGGTTGTTAAGGAGTGCTTTGTTTATGTGAGAACGGAAGGAGGGGAAGAATAATGGTAAAATTTAGATAACATACCATTGTTTAGGAGATCTGCTTTAAGGTAAAGCTTTTGGCATGAGATATTTGTATATTTGTGTACGTGTACCCTCAGTTATTGGGTAACTGGAAGAGCAATATTTCTTATTGCTGAAGTATCAACTGTTTCAGTAAATTTGCATCTTTTCTGTGTGCATAACTTGTAACCAATAGAAAGGAGTAGAAGCTTTTATGGGCTGCTCAAAAAGCAAGAGCCCGTGCTGGCATAAGCTTAGCTTAATCTTAAACAAAAATAGTATAAAGTCAGTTGTTTCTGTTACTGAGATTGCACCAAAATAATAGGAGGCAAGGAGACGCTTGCATTTCTTTTTAAAATCGTGTAAGGAGAAAACCAGTTTCAGTTCATTATGAAGCCAGTTACATAAACTTCAGAAGGAGATATGGCAACGATTCCGAACTTTCCTGGAAGGAAGATGGCGACTTCTCCAACTTCCCTGCTGATTGTTAGGAAGTTAGTCAGCGGAGGACCACCTTTTCGGATGGCTTTCGCTAACAAGGTCATCCAGACGGTCGTAAATCAGAGCTTGTTTATATCTTGTTTGTGTGGTTCAGATGACCCAGTTTATTCGCTCCGTGCTCTTGTCTGCGTTGTTAGGTGCGATTGCTTTTTGGCACTGAATACTTATATATATATATATATATATATATATATATATATATATATATATATATATATATATATATATATATATATATATATATATATATATATATATATATATATATACAGTATATATATACACATAATGTAATATATACGCTACTTAATTCCTAGTAGGGGTCGCTGTTTTTAATAAGACTTTTCTAGGTGTGTCTCTTGTCTCCTCCCTTCATCCATTGTGTTCTCTTATATTTCATCATCAGGTCTGACTTTTTATTTAATGCATATTAAAGTTTTTAGGTAACACTGTTGTCTGATGAAGGGAGAGATGGTTGTCATAATGAGACCTTAATGCAAATGAGCCAAGTATATTTGGAGAATTTTTCTTTTGATTTCTATAATGCAAAATCTGGCCTCAGGTTACCTGTACTGGGAGGCTTTCACTTTTTTTCACTATAAAGGGGCACTGTGCACCCACAAGGCAGTACCGTAGTTACCTAGAATTAGCATCATGATAATGCAGTTATCAGCGGATGGACTTCATCTTCGTATTTCTTTCTACGGACTTTGAATGTTCATATTTGAAAATGAAAATGCAAACAAAGATTTGAGTGTACCGTTATTGCAATGTCACATTTCAAAACGAGGTTAATTGATTAGCTGGGCGATCGAAGTGGCGTAACAACGACCACGGTCATCGACGCCATGTAATTCTGGAATAATCACTCGCGTCATGGAATCCATTTTGTGCTCGTCGGCTGGAATTTTCCCATTCGCAGGTTTCATTCAGTCATTCCCAGATTTCGATTGGCCTTCCTATCAACTCATTCCAGTCACTGAGATTTGTCTTTCTCTTTTGTCTTCTGTGGAAGGACATTGGATGTCGAATAATTTTATATTTTTTTGTCTTTTTTTTCTGTAGCTGCAAGGCAGACAAACCATAGCGTGTATTATGGGAATCTGTTTTTATTTTGTGGTCTGAATTTGTCCAAATAAGCAGAATAAATTGAAATAGATTCTGTTGGTCAGTGACGCCAGTTCTAAGCTTTCCAATAACAGCGATGACGTACTGACTCATATTTCCCATACATCCAAATGTTTTTAGGTAAAATTTCCTCTGAAAGCCTCGGAATCCCAAAAGGAAATAACTGAATTAAATAAAATTTGCTTTCCGAGGGGAATTCGAACCGCCACTGTTCAGAAGACTAAGGTTAATATTTAACTTTAGAAGACTGGTTAAACTGCTTAGGTTAATCGTCTAACCAACGGGGGTTCGAATCACACTTCCAACCTACGTGGCTTCGAATTCCGTTAGGTTAAGGAAAACTTCTCCACTGATTTTTTCCTAGAATTTCAAGGCGTTCAGTGGAGGCGTCTCGAAGACTAACAGGAGGTCATTGCGTCCGTAACATAACATAAACTGAAATATTCTCTTTCATGTAAGGATCCGGAGACACGAGCCGAGTGAACTGGTTAATGAGAGAAGAGTTTTTGAATCAGCTCTCGAAACTTTACATCTTAAGCTGACGAAACTGAGTCAGAGACGTACCTCCGCCAGCCGCCATTGAAACCTGTTGCATCGACTGCCTTCTGATAGTTGTTCCTTGAAGAAGCCATGTTGGAAACCTCACAATTTCAAAGGTTTAAGGGAAGTTCGGGGGTGGGCGGGGTAAAAAAAGAGTCCCGAGTGTGGGGCGTCGAGTGGAAGGAATTGGGGATTGGATGGCTCGTGGTTCGAAGCTTCGTTTCTCCTTCCTCTCATTTCGTATGTTTACGAATGATTCAGAGATAGTCTCTTTCGATAAGTGTAGAAGGATGAGAGAGAGAGAGAGAGAGAGAGAGAGAGAGAGAGAGAGAGAGAGAGAAGAGAGAGAATTAGGTTTTTTATTTATTGTCTGGCATCCGAGATATTTTGTGTAAGAATTATTGCAATCCATGGAAGCCAGAAATCAAACCCTTCAAAAGGGAAGAGAATGGACAGACCCACTTGCAGTTCTCTTTTTTTTTTTTTTTTTTTACTTTTTCACGGGAATGTAGTTTTCGTTCTTGCATTTTTGCAAATATATAATATGTTGTGTCTTGTGATTTAAAATTCCTATCACTTAAAGTTTCTGGTACTTCGCATCCATGTTATTACCAGTTCTTCATCTTTATCTGTCGTCGTTTATTTTCATTTTCTATTTTTGTTCCTTTTTCTGTCTGCTTGACAGTTATTCTTACTCATGTTAATGTCTGGAATTAATCTCTTTCTTATATTGCTATTTTGTCATTTGTATTGCTATTATTTCATATTTCTTGTCTTTTCTTATTTTTTTTCTCAAACAAACTTTTCATATTCGCTTCCTCTCGTTTTTTTTTATGTTTTTATATGTTTACGTGCATCATTCTTCCATTTATTTGCCTTAATTTCCATAATATTGATTTCTTAACTGCTCCTCTTATTCTCCTGAGCTCCTTTATATGTTGAAAAAAAAAATTAAGTATATCTTAGTTTAACCAGACCACTGAGCTGATTAACATCTCCCCTAGGGCTGGCCGAAGGATTAGATTTATTTTACGTGGCTAAGAACCAACTGGTTACCTAGCAACATAAATTCATCTCATGAGAATATCACAAGACCTAACAGATTTTGGATAAACATCTCAAGGAAATTTCACATCACAAAATAATGTTGGAGAAACATCAGGAAAAAAATCACATAATAATCTAATATTGTTGGATATAAACATGAGGCTGTCTCATCGCAGAATAAGTATGGGAGAAACATCTCATGACAATGTCACATTACCTAATAGATGTTGGAGGAACATCTGAAGATGTCATATCTAGCAGATGTTAGAGAAAGAACGTGATGCTAGGGAGGTCTTAGATAGTGTTTCTCACTATGTTTTTTCTCCAAATAGAAAACCTAAATACTTGATGGAAATGTTCCCACCAGGAAAACAACGTGATTCTGCGCATACAGGTTTACTTAAAGTTTGGAAAGTGTTCGTTAACTTAACCTTTCTAATTATGGAAATAATGTTATCCTTAGTGACGCTTTCCGTTTGTGAGGCGTTTTTCTCCTCCGTAAAATTTGCATAACAATTTTTTTTTGGCGAGTGATTTACTGATACTAATTTTCAGTTGGGGTATATGTCTGTATCTTATGCAAATGACTTAACCTCTTTATTAGAAAAGTTCATTTATATAGCTTTTAAGGAGTTTAGATGAGATAACAGTTTGAATGTTATAATTCGCGTCTACTATTGTTCCTTCTTTTGGTGCGAAATCACATCATCTTGAGAGAGAGAGAGAGAGAGAGAGAGAGAGAGAGAGAGAGAGAGAGAGAGAGAGAGAGAGAGACAGGCTGAAGTGCTCTGGATTAATGTATGTGTTAAGTGAACTGGACAATATCCGTTAAGACTATTCCCCTAAAAGCCATTTCTCTGCCCAGTCGACAGAACAATTTAAAATTTCAATAACTTTTTCTTATTTTCATACCCTGTGAATTTCCCTCTTACCCAGTGAAGCATAATGAAAACGGAGAAACAAGAGGAATGAAAGTTATATTTAAAATGAGTGCATGTGACTTCCAAAACTAGGGGGCGACACCCCCCTATTCCCATCTCCAAAGCCGGGGGGCCTTGCCACCCGTTGTCGGGTGGAGTAAAGCTTGTTAAAGGATCAGAGAGCGTATGATGGGTCCCACATATAGGCTCTCATTACCGTTAACAGGATTATGATAGAAGGGCTCTCTCTCTCTCTCTCTCTCTCTCTCTCTCTCTCTCTCTCTCTCTCTCTCTCTCTCTCTCTCTCTCTCGTTTGTTTGAGCATATATGGTCCCTAAAGTAAGTCAAGTGAATGGCTGACATATTGGTAATTGATGGATTCGTATGGCTATGTGGATGTTACGTTTTATTTTTACATTTCTGAATTCGATTTTGACTGAAATATATATATATATATATATATATATATATATATATATATATATATATATATATATATATATATATATATATACATATTATATATGTGTGTATAAATATAAAATATATATAATATATATATATGTAGATTATTGATATAGCTTCATATAGAGGTAGCTATGAGGAATGATTGTGATAATGGTAATATTTGAAAGAAAAAGATAAATATTATTTTCATGTTCTGCGACGAAAGTCTTGTGGTACTTGGTTGTTCCTAGTAATGGGAATAGAATATTTTTTGTCTGACAGAGTAGATTAGGAGAGATAAACCCAAAAATTGAGAGAGAGAGAGAGAGAGAGAGAGAGAGAGAGAGAGAGAGAGAGAGAGAGAGAGAGAGAGAGATTAAGTTACTCGTGGATTTTGCGAACTGCAGTATTTTCCTCAGATATTATGAGTTCCTAGCTCTATAATTCCTTGCCTTATCCTCATACACTGAATATTTAGCCTCGAGTAATGCAGGTGTGAAGGCATCTAAATATGTTGTCTGCCTAGATAGCATCTTTTTTCCTAAAATTATTATGATTTTATCTCATATAAAAAAATCTATCAAATAATTTACGTTACAGCTTACATGAATAATCCCATGCTTTACACTCCAAATAAATACGGTATAATAATATCAAGTTTGAAACTTATGTGTTATTCAGTGGATAGTGTAATAGTATTTGTCGTCGCATATCCATGTGAAATTTGGGACTTGTTGGCTATTCAGTAGATATTTTAACAGTATTTGTTGTCTCAAAAATAACTCGATACCCTTCAGTGAGTGAAAACTCAGAGCTATATAAATCCCCCTGGAACCATTAAACTCCTGTTTGCAACTGAAACCACGTTTAAAGCCTGTTTTCCGACGGAAAGACATTTACGAGGTTTATGTATCCCCGCTTGGCAATAACACGGAGAAGAAGACACCGAGGATTTCAGAAGATCTGGAGATGTTACAGAATCGTCTTCTCTCTCTCTCTCGTTTTATCTGCGCAACAACGCTGTCAGTTGAGCAACTTATGAAAATGTGTAACGCTTTGAGAAAAAGTTTACTTCGTCCCTTTCAAGTAAAAGCGAGTTTAATTTTTTCTAAAGACCATGTTGTTTTACTAACTCTGTTGGTTTTAGGGTGTCATTGTCACCCCATTTCCCGGCACACCAGACCACTAAAAACCCTACAGTCCGCCGTAGTTCTTTCATCCTGGACCTGCTTATCTGTAAAAACTCTGCTTGCTGAATGGGTGCATAATTTGACAGACTTATAGCCTATTAAATGGCTCTGTACTGTCCAGTTCTTGCCGCAAAGTTTTATCATTGAGAATTGCTGTCCCTGAGAAGATGCACACGGACTATTATTCATATATATGTCGTTGTTTTTTAAAGTCCTCAGATGTGTGATTTTTTTTATGCAAAAGCAAAATTGATCTAAGAATAATGATTAGAATGGCCTAGTACAGGTGACATATAGTCTAGATTTTTGGAGGCTTATGTGTTGACATAATACTTGCTTAGGAGGCTAGCTGCTGAGCAAAAAGTGCCGTTTGAGTGGAATTAAAAAAAAAGAAACATGTTAATTATCAAACACCGAGATTAAAAATCCTGGAGTTAAATTCCCAAACACTAAAAATAAAAAAAATTTAGAAACGGTATTTTTAATGTCTAATGGCTTGAAGTTTGAAGGTATTAAATAATTTTTTGTGATATGTTGTAGGTTATTATTATGCAGTGAATAGGTGCTAGCTTTTTCTTTACATACTCATAATTTCTTCTCTAAAATGTTTATAGTTACATTAATTATTAAGACGGAAAACTCTCTCTCTCTCTCTCTCTCTCTCTCTCTCTCTCTCTCTCTCTCTCTCTCTCTCTCTCTCTCTCTCTCTCTCTATATATATATATATATATATATTTATATATATATGTGTGTATACGTATATACATACATATATGTATGTATGTATATATTTAAAAATAAATATATATATATATATATATATATATATATATATATATATATATATATATATATATATATATATATGTATGTATGTATGTATATGAAGCTAAGCACATGTATCCTCACTAAAAAAAAATTACGATCCCATCTACGGCAAGTGCGTTTACCTTCGAATCTTTCTCGTTATGTTGCAGGTTTGCTGACGTTCATCAACTGCGTCAGCGTCCGCCTGACGATGAGGATCCAGACGATGTTCACAGCGGCGAAGCTTCTGGCCCTCGTCATCATCATCGTCGCCGGAGTTCTACATTTGGGTCGAGGTGAGGAGGTGGAAGGGTATTTGGAGCCTGCAGGATGAGTTTTTTGTTTGTGTTGCATTTGAGTTTTGATTTTTTGCTGGGCTTTGGAGCTAAATGTGGTAAGGATCGTTTGGCCATATTATTATTATTATTATTATTAGTTAATTGTCTTTTTTCCATTGCATTTGAGTTTTAACTTTTTGCGAGAAGCGAGGTGAGTATAGTTAGGACTGTTTGGCTCTATTATTATTATTATTATTATTATTATTATTATTATTATTATTATTGAAATTTTTGGTTTTTACATTGCATTGGAGTTTAAATTTTTTGCCGGGGATTAGGGGAGACGGTTAAATGAAGTTAGGGTTGTTTGGCACTGTTATTATTATTATTATTATTATTATTATTATTATTATTATTATTATTATTATTATTATTTTTAAAATGTTTGTTTTGAGTTTGCAAGATAATTTTGTTTGTTTTTTATTTGCGTTGCATTTGTTTTTTTTTTTTTTTTTTGCCGGGAGTGGGTATACGGAGTTAGGATTGTTTTGCCCCATTATTATTATTATTATTATTATTATTATTATTATTATTATTATTATTATTATTATTATTATTGTTTTTGTTATACCAAGATAAGAGTGTTATTATTAAAAGCATTTACCATGATAATGGACAAGTTACTAAAATTATTTACCATAACAATGGATATGTTATTGAAAGTATTTGTCATGATAAATAGTGATGCTATCAATAGTTTCTATCATGATGATAGTGATGCCATAAAAATATTTACCAAAATATTGGTGATGCTTATTAGATGTTTACAATGATAATGATAAAGGTATTATTTTATTATTATTATTATTATTATTATTATTATTATTATTATTATTATTATTATTATTATTATTATTATTTTTTTGTTCGTTTGGAAAATGTTGCAATGTCGTTCCCGAAGATTTTCATAAACCTCTATATCTGCAAGATTATGAATGTAAACATTCAATAACATCGCAAATATTTTGGTAAATACTTTTAATAACATCAGTATTTTCGTGGTAGATAATTTCGACAAAATCGTAATTATCGCTGTAAATTTTAAATACGTTTCCATTATCATGGTAAATACATTTAATTACATCACCTTTGGCATGGAAGTACATTTCATAAAATCATAATTATCGTGGTAAATAGTTATGTGTACATTACCATTATCACGGTAAATTCTTTTATTATTGTCACTATCATCGCGGTAAATACCTTTATTAACATCACCATTATTGCATCAAGTAATTTTATTGACATCACCATTATTGCGTTAAGTATTTTTATAGACATCACTATTATTGCTTTAAGTATTTTTATTAACATCACCATTATTGCGTTAAGTATTTTTATTGACATCATTATTGCGTTAAATATTTTTATTGACATCACTATTATTGCTTTAAGTATTTGTATTAACATCACCATTATTGCGTTAAGCATTTTTACTGACATCGCCATTATTGCTTTAAGTATTTTTTTATTAACATCGCCATTATTGCGTTAAGTATCTTTATTGACATCATTATTGAGTTAAAAATTTTTATTTACATCATTATTGCTTTAAGTATTTCTATTGACATCACCATTATTGCTTTAAGTATTTTTATTAACAACCGTTATTGCGTTAAGTATTTTTAATTAACATCACCATTATAGAGGTAAAATAATTTTATCATGTCAAATATTTTTAATAACATCATCCTTAT
Source organism: Macrobrachium rosenbergii (assembly GCF_040412425.1). Lineage (NCBI taxonomy): Eukaryota > Metazoa > Arthropoda > Malacostraca > Decapoda > Palaemonidae > Macrobrachium > Macrobrachium rosenbergii. The sequence continues at coordinate 81,566,195 of NC_089781.1, read as the reverse complement.
CATGGTAAACATTTTAGATAAAAGCATAATCAGCGTGGTTAATACTTTTAATAAATTCATATCATCGTAAATACTCTTGTTAAAACCATTATCTTAGTCAATATTTTTAACATCATTTATCATTATCATAAAAAAAAAAGCATTTTATGTCATCGCCATTACCGCTGTCAGCCATTTTTGTATAATCGCCTTTATCATCGTAAATACTTTGGATAAAATCATTACCTTAGACAATATTTTTTCCATCGTCTTCACTAGCCTAGATACTTTTATATCATTATCATCAAAATTATATTTTATATAGTCGGCATTTCTATGGTAAATTATATTTTTATATCATCGCCATTATCATCGTAAATACTTTTGATAACATTATTATCTTCGTCAATGTTTTAAACCTCATCATCACCAGCGTATATTCTTTTATATCAGTATCATCAAAAATACATTTTTTATCACCGTAATTACCATTGTAAATAATTTTAATAAAAGCATTATCTTCGTATATGTTTTAAATGTAATCATGACCAGCGTTGGTGTTTTTATATTATCATCAGCTACAATACATTTTATATCATTGGCATTACCATTGTAAATAATTTTTACATCATAGCCATTATCATCGTAAATAATTTTGATAAAATCATTACCTAAGTCAATATTTTTATCAGCATCATTACCAGTGTAGATACTTTTCTGTCATTATCATCAATAACACATTTTATATCATCGCTATTACTATTGTAAAAAATATTTATATCATGGCCATTGGTACCGTAAATTATATTTATATATCATCATTATTTTCGTCATTGTTCTAAACATCATCATCACCATTATAACAAAAAAAAATGCGCTTTATAACATCGCCATAACTGTTGTAAATAATTTTAATATCATCACCAGTAACATCATAAATAATTCTTCCTTCATCGCCATTGCCACTGTAAATAATTTTCATATAATCGCCATTATTATCGTATATAATTTTTAAATCATCGCCATTACCTTGATAAATGATTCTGATATAATCGCCATTACCAATGTAAATAATTTTTATATGATGCAATTACTATCGTAAATAATTTTTATATCATCGCCATTGCCACTGTAAATATTTTTATGTCATCGCCATTACTTAAATATTTTTTATATCATCGCCATTACTATCGTAAATAATTTTTATATCATCGCCATTGCCACTGTAAATGATTTTTACATCATCAAATAAAACTATCGTAAATAATTTTTATATCGTCACCATTACCATCCTAAAATCATTCTTATATCATCGCCGTTACCATCATAAATAATTCTACTTTCATCGCCATTACCACTGTAAATCATTTTTATATCATCACCATTGCCACTGTAAATATTTTTTATATCATCACCATTACTATCGTAAATAATTTTTATATCATCCCCATTATCATCATAAATACTTCTGTTATAATCATCATCAACATCGTTATCAACCCAGGCGATGATTAGCGGTGAAGGTCCTCCTCTCGCCGGCCAGATTTAATGAGGGGATCGGATTCGGTCCCCTCGTCATTTATTTTCGAGGGCAGAGGGGCACGATTTGCGTTTTGATTTATTATTTCGGGAACCGGTTTCAGTTACAGCTGGTGCTCCTCCTCGGCCCTCCACTGACTTCGGAAAACACTGTAATTAATTTGATTTGTCATTTGCGTGTGTCAGCTGAAAGTTTATTCAGTGCAAGAGATACGTTTTTCATATTTTATATATATATATATATAAGTAAATGAATATATGTTATATATATATATATATATATATATATATATATATATATATATATATAATTGGAATAAACACATGTCCTCTTAACTTTTCGAATCCTTCACACTTTTTGGATACCCATGTCATTGCAAAGCCTTAGATCCAGATGCAAGAATATGAAGTAATTCTGATGTTCGTATCAGTATGCGAACCCGCATCCAGGTCATCAGAACGAGGTCACGTTGCCAATTCTACATATATATATATATATATATATATATATATATATATATATATATATATATATATATATATATATATATATTATATATATAATATGTATATATATATATATATATATATATATATAAATTATATATATACACATATATATATATATATATATATATATATATATATATAAATTATATATATACACACACATATATACATATATATATATATATATATATATATATATATATATATATGTATATATATATATATATATATATATATATATATATATATATATATATATACTTACTAAAACCAAAACACTGTCATGAATTGAATTAGTGCATCGCCTCACTGGGCGCGTTGTGATATCGACCCCTTGTGTGAAAAAAAAAGTTTGCTCCGATTTTTTTTCTTTTTGGCCGTCACTCAGCCGTAAATTTCAGTTATCTCTTTTATTGACCGCCATTTTCTTCAACCGTTTTTCCCCTCATCCATCAGAACCGGAGTAACACTTAAAGACCGCAGCGTTCAGTGAGAAAATATATTTCCCATCTTGACTTTTGGTTGGCCTCTGCAAGATTCTCTCTCTCTTTCTCTCTCTCTCTCTCTCTCTCTCTCTCTCTCTCTCTCTCTCTCTCTCTCTCTCTGATGAATGGTGTAAGTTAAGGACTCGGTTCCATCCAGTTAATGAACTTGGTTAATTTACCCTCTGGGTTGGGACGCGCTGGAAACTTGTTGCTCTCGTAAAGCTTTCTCTTAGCAGTCCTCTAATTGTTTTGTTGACAAAAAACTAAATAATGGAACCAACGAAGAATGTAGTATAATATTAATATGGAATTGGAAATTCCTCAGCAGATATTGCCATTGTCCTTTGAAAACCTTTAAAAATACCTCGGGGAACTCTTCAGAATTTTTTTTGAATTTCCCCGATTTCCAGCAGCATTCTCCTATATTGGCTAATCCCCGGTCTTCCCGTCCATGGCTTCTCCCTCTCTCTCTCTCTCTCTCTCTCTCTCTCTCTCTCTCTCTCTCTCTCTCTCTCTCTCTCTCTCACCCACACCACCAAGTTAGTGGGTGGGTGGGTGAGTTCAATACCACCCTCGCGTTGGGACCCTCCTATACAACCCCCTCCCCCTCTCCCCGCCCCCATCCAGTCCAGAACCTGTTGCTTCTGAGAAGAAAGTTCGAAGAAGGAAAAGAATCGTATAAATCTAGAACAGAGAATGAAATTTTGCTGAAGAGAATCTAATTTATCCAATTTATATGAAGTTGGTTTGGAGCTAAAAAAAAAAAAAAACTCAGATATAACAGAAATTTATTAATATAACAAACAAAAACTTACAAATAAACTCAGATATAACAGAAATTTATTAATATAACAAACAAAAACTTACAAATTACGTTGGAGAACTAGAGGCTTTGATTACTGGCCTAAATAGTTAGCTGAACAGATGAAAAATATGGAGGATAAGTATTTGAGTATTCCAGAAATCAGTAATTAATTACGCAAAAGGCGCAACTATACACATCGTTTGGAAGAATTAGGGACACCAAGAGCAATGACCTAATTAGGAGCTCGAACAAAGTACATAAAGATGACACAAAATCAGAAAATTATGAAACTGCTTCAGAAAGACTGGAGGTACTGCACTAACAAAGGGAACCAAGTAAGAGAGGAAATAGAGGATAAACAATACGGAGGAGATGCTTTAAATAGAAACAGCTGCTTTATTTACCAGATGAAAGAGAAGTTTAGGAGAAAAGGCCCTTTGTCAGAGGAGACTCTCCTGTGGCCTCCTTCTTCTGTTTCTCACTGAATGGCTGGCATCCTTGCCAAGATACGTAAGATACACAGGGGCATACATGATCCATACGGCTAATTACGTAACGTATATAAGTATGTAAGTAAAGATGTGTCACTGTGGCAGGTGAAGATGATATGTGATATGGTATGGTGGATAATTTTGTGTAATAAACACTTACGTACACATATACACTGCTGTTAAAGTTTGGATGTGAATGTGACTAATGCATATAGATTTCCTTGGAGCCACCCCGTGTAACGTAAAGGCCTTTATATATATATATATATATATATATATATATATATATATATATATATATATATATATATATATATATATATATATATACTGTATATATATACACTGTATATACATATATGTGTGTGTGTGTGTGTGTGTGTAGAAAGTGAAAAAGAGAAAAAATAACCCATTAATATGGAATTCACTTTACTTTGCAATACCGTACAACAAATGGAATTATGTATGATAACCGCATTTACCCTGACCTGTATTCAAACCTGTACCTTGAAGGTTTGATATTAGAAATGTCATGAATTTTCTAATATTCATGACATTTCTAATATTCATATCTCAATCCAACAAGGCACAGGAGCGAATCCTGGTCATGGTAGATGCACTTATTACATGCGATTCCATGTAATTCCCTTTGGGCGTAATCTGACCCCGGGGTAAAGTAAATCACATATTAATGGTTTTATATAGCACCAGTCTTTGCTATTGATAGATACATGGTTCCACCTAGTTCGAATCCCACCAGTCGAGCGGCCATGGATGGGTATGTATATGAGAAACGGAAGGGTCTGACCTTTTGGCTTCATTCCTTTAAAGACGAATATATATATATATATATATATATATATATATATATATATATATATATATATATATACATATATATATATATATATATATATATATATATATATATATCATATATATATAAAACTTAAAAAAACGACAGTGCAAAGAACTTTCGTGTAAAAACATATCTTCAAAAAACGACAGAGTGCAAGCTTTTCCTGTGGCTTCAACTATCTTGAACAAATCACGTTTCAAATTTTTCTGACGTTTTAGTAATACATATATGTACAAATCACAGTATAAATTTTTATGATATTTATATATATATATATACATATATATATATATATATATATATATATATATATATATATATATATATATATATATATATATATATATAATTAATGTGTGTGTGTCTTATCTCCTTGGAAACGTTGGCTTCATTAATTGCTGTTCTTCTGTTTCTGAGTTAGTTTTTCGTGATCAGGCCTTTGTCCGTTTATGCTCATGTGATCGAATTTTCCGAAATCATTGGGTTACCAATCCAAGAACTAACAAATCATACGTCCCTCAGTCAACGATATACCTACTGTGTTACTGTCATCTAGCTGAGAGAGAGAGAGAGAGAGAGAGAGAGAGAGAGAGAGAGAGAGAGAGAGAGAGAGAGAGAGAGAGAGATTACGTAAGTTCACACGCAGTTTTTTGCAAATTCATCTTTGGCCTCATTTCAGTGTTCGTCCAACCTTCAAATAAGATTGCGCAAACCTTCTGTTCCTTTCAGCTTTTGTCAACCGTACTCTGAATAAACATTTAGTTTTTTTTTAATCGTTATTTGTATTGCCTGGGGGTTATTTTACAACTGAAGGATATTCTGTTCTAATCACGTTCTCATACACAAACACACGTATATATATGTATATTAATATGTATATATGTATTTATGTATACATATATATATATATATATGTGTGTGTGTGTGTGTGTGTGTGTTTGTGTTTGTGTGTGCATGTAGGCGTATGTATATATGTGTGTTGGGGATAAATACACGCCTCCCATTAAAATGGTTGGTGCCAAAATGTAACCCTGCAATTATAAGTTTTTTTTTTTTTGATGAGGCGGTTAGTTCAGCGCCTTCTGCACCCAAACTATAACGTCAATTAATTATCCGGTAAATAATGAACAGCCGATGTCAACTGGACGCAGTGATTTTTTTTAGGTAAAGGATTAAATTATCTTCCCCTCGCTTGGCATGTATGTATGTTTGTATGTATGTGTATATATACATGTGTATATATATACATATATGTATTTATTGAATTTATAATATACTATATATACACATATATACAGTATATATATATATATACATATATATATATATATATATATATATATATATATATATATATATATATATATATATATATATATATATATATATATATATATATATTATATATATATATTTATATATGTATAAATATATACAGTATATATATATATACACACACACATATATATATATATACATATATATAAATATATATACATATATATATGTGTGTGTGTGTATAAAAAACAATTTACCCTTACAATGCTGATTAACTCCTTGGGATATTTCCTTGAAAGAACGATTTTGGAAAATGAAACATTAAACTTTCAAATACGTTTTTCATGCTATCCTCTGAGCAAAATTTAATAAAACCTAGAGCATCTCCTACCAAGAAAAATCGAAGGAAAAATCTGGGCAAAATCAGTCCAATAATGAGCCTCCTACCCATTCCCTCCTCCCCCCAGCCCTCGAAGAACGTAAATTACAGCGGCCTTTAAGTTTGGCAATCAGCACCTTAGCCCTCCCCAGGTCTCCTTTAAAGAAGCAGAAGAAGAAGAATAGAGTGTGTGTGTGTGTGCGTGTTTGTGTGGGTGTGATGAGAAGGAGCTAATAGGTCTTTTATGAGAATTGTTGGGAAGAGAACTAACTCAGTGGACGAGTTTTAGTTTTAAATTTAAAGTTGATGTAGATCTATATATATATTAATCTATCTATATATATATATATATATATATATATATATATATATATATATATATATATATATATATATGTATATAAAGTCTATTTATAGTATTGTACATTTCCAACTTCTATATATATATTGTAAATGCATATATATATATATATATATATATATATATATGTATATGTATGTATGTATATGTATGTATATATATATATATATATATATATATATATATATATATATTATTTATGTATGTGTGTGTGTATACATAACTGAATTACGAAGATATGGAACTTGATGAGTGTATAGATAAAGGCAAATGCCACGAAGGAAAATGAAACAACTTAGTGGTTACTAGGCCTTTCGACTCACGGTCCTTTACTTAGCTAATCTGTGTTTTGATTATGCAAAATATGTAAGATTCTTAAAAGAAAAGTAAGAGCACTAGGTAAAAGAAATATCTCGAAAGGAGATAGTGAACGAAACGACAAAAGCGTTCGTAACTGCTATAGTAGATGCTAAGGTGCTTTTCACTTAAAACAAAGGACAATCCTTTTACAGAGAGGAATAATGTTTTACGCTTGAAGAAAGGTGTGGCCACAAAGAGGCATATATATATATATATATATATATATATATATATATATATATATATATATATATATATATATATATATATATATAATAGAAATGCATATTTATATGTGTTTAGGGAAGCAGTTTTAGGTGCTCAGGTTATATAGGTAAATTTTGATAAATGATAATGTTGATCTCTCTCTCTCTTAGGTCTCTCTCTCTCTCTAAATCTCTCTCTCTCTCTCTCTCTCTCTCTCTCTCTCTCTCTCCAGATAAACATTTGAAGACAAATCGTTTCTTAGCTGTCCCATATTCTGATGAGTTTTGCATTTAACAATGATGAATCACATAAATGACGAATCACCTAACCATACACAAAACGTGGGAATTTCTATCTCGTTAAAAGATATGAAAAAAAAAACCACATTCAGTGAAAGATATCAGAGAATAACCATTAAAAAGTCAATGCCAATAAATCACGCCATTTCTTTCCTTCCCCTCTCCTCTCTCATATCTAGGGGGATTCCCCCCTCCTTCCTATCCTCCGGCCCCTTCTCACTCGGTCCGGTCATCGAGGCACGAACCACTTTCACCAATTTGATCTTTTCCTCATTTGGAATAAATTTACCTTTTTGCCTGCGTTTTATTCAACTTCTTTTTTTTTTCGTAACCCCCCCCTTCTCTCTCTCTCGCTCCCCAATTTTATGTAACGAAAATGTATCGAAATCTCATTCATATCTCCATCCTTCTACTCCTGCGTCTCTCGCTCTTCTTCTTCTTCAAATTCCGTGTGTTAGAAATACTTTCTCTCTCTCTCTCTCTCTCTCTCTCTCTCTCTCTCTCTCTCTCTCTCTCTCTCTCTCTCTCAGCAGTTGTGTCTGTGACTTTCCTGGGTTCCGTCTCCGTCTCTCTCTCCCCAAGAGAGCAGCTCGGTAACCTCTGTAAACTTCCTATTGTCTTCCCGTAGAAGGGTTCATCGGCTGATTCTCTCTCTCTCTCTCTCTCTCTCTCTCTCTCTCTCTCTCTCTCTCTCTCTCTCTCTCTCTGAGCCAACGACCACTTTCTTGTATAACGACCACCTTCACCCTTTGTTCTGGGCCTATTTCATTAAATCAATGGCTCCTCGGTTCTCAGTAACTCAAAAAAGGTCTGGCTTTTAAACAGGCGTTCTCCTGGGATAAGAACTACTCCCGTACCGTTTGTATTGTTTGTGATGATTAATCTTAGGTAAGATCTTGAACTCTTGAATGGGATGCTAATCTTGAAAATGGACGTTTATAAGTTATAGTCCCAGACTGGAGAACGAAGGACTGAAAAAATAAAGAGTATAAACGGGATGAAAATGTCTAGAAATGTTTTCGTATATTGGGTACGGACATGACTACTAGATATGCTACATACCATAAAAATCATTTTGAATAAAGCTCTGGATTACTCTAGGCTATGAACTTTCATGGTCTAATAAAAATTTGTAAAAAGGTGTTATAGAAATGACCAAAACCAGCATTATTTTAGACTTCTTTTTCATTTAAAAAAGTAACGCGCAAAAAAGATAAAATCAGAGGATTTCACAGTGAGTTTTCGTTGCCCACATAAGTGAGTCTTAATGTAGGGGTTTTTATACAAATTCGCCATCACGAGAGTTCTCAAGATAAAAAAATAAAAACTTTAATAAAATTAGTACGAGTAACAAACTTTATAGACTTCCTTAGCAATAAAAAAAGTCAAAATGAAGCACCCATTGGATAAAAGCTTTATAGAACATTAGTCTTTCTACCAAGAGACTGTACGAAGGCAGTTTTGAGCAGCCAGATTTGTCTGTATAAAGAAACTACATGAAATTGTACTGTAGTTATGACATAAGGCATCAGGTAAGACTAAAGGAACGAAGTGTTATTTTGAAATGAAGTAGTTGCCACAAAAAGAAGCTAAACCGAAAGATTATAGAAGGGAAAGAGTAAATAAGTGTTGTTGTACATACCCTCCCCACCTCCAGTCAAACGGCATTAACCCGGTATGTATCCACCTTTGTCAAAGTCCAGGGTAAACCCATACCATATTAGCTGATGAAAAAATGGTGTTACTTTGGCTTGTCATCTACGCGCCACCTACTCCGAGGTGCTATAGTACATTCACATCAGCCGTGCATTTGGTGCCTAGTGCCGTCCCTTACGACGCTCCTGACTGGCTAGTGGTCAGCCAATCACAGCGCTGGAAAATGGCCAGTGCACTGCAGTCTCTCTCAAAGCTCAGCTCAGGAGAGTGAACATCTCAACTCCCAGACCTGAGGAACATGTCTTTCAAAAGTGATAACTTTCATTAAACCTCAGTTTTACCCAAAAAATAGTAGTGTTTCCCAATTTCATCACTAAACATGTCAAGCCAATGGTTAAAGGATTATAATGATATATGAATTATTTACTTCAATAAACTTAATGGTAAGATATTTGGTAGTGAAATAAACAAGAAATTTTTAAAGGTAAAATGTATTCTTTCGTTCCTTACGTGGCATCGCAGTGCATTCATCATTTGTCGTCTTGTGTCTCATAAAATTTCGTAGCTTAAATGTCATGGATAGCAATGCTACCTAAAAAGTATAGGTAGGGCTATCAATCAATATATGAGAATAACAAGCAAGCGATTAAGAATATTAAAATGTGCGGGGATGCACGCAGACTATAGCCTATCCCGGGCAACCAGCCAGCTCCTTACACTCCTCACTTCTAGAGGAATCTCTTGCTTTCGCTTGTTGTTATTTGGGGCCATACGTGAATGACGCTTGTATGTCAGATCTTGCATTCTAGTTCAGTAAACGAGCCTAGTATTATGTAATGACTCGTCTATGGCCGTCTGCAATCAGCTACATTACTAATATTGTGAGCCTCCTCGCCCCCCTACAAAAAAAGTTACATACACATACCATACTTTTCTATGTATCTACGAGATGTTGCTTATTTCAGTTACAGCAGCTTTGCTTACTGGTGGGACTAATTCTCCAGGCTGGTGTAGATAGTCAGGGCCTTCCTTCCAAAGGCAACTCCATGTATGTAGTCTATAATTAGTCATTTTAATTGTTTTCCGTATTGCGGCCCCTGAAAGGGCGCTACCGTAGGCCTACTGTCAAGTGCAGCTGGTCGCACCCGTGTAGAGGAGTTACCTCTTTATTCGGACGGCCATAGACGAGTCATTACATAATTCTAGGCTCGTTTATTGAACTAGATTGCAAGATCTGACATACAAGCGTCATTCACGTATGGCCCCAAATAACGACAAGCAAAAGCAAGAGATTCCTCTAGAATTAAGGAATGTGTAAGGAGCTGGCTGGTTGCCCGGGATAGGCTATAGTCTGCGTGCATCCCCGCACATTTTAATATTCTTAATCGCTTGCTTTTTATTCTCATATTGATTGATAGCCCTACCTATACTTTTTTAGGTAGCATTGCCATCCATGACATTTAAGCTACGAAATTTTATGAGACACAAGACGATAAATGATGAATGCACTGCGATGCCATGTAAGGAATGAAAGAATACATTTTATTTTTAAAAATTTCTTGTTTATTTCACTACCAAATATCTTACCATTAAGTTTATTGAAGTAAATAATTCATATAACATTATAATCCTTCAACCATTGGCTTGACATGTTTAGTGATGAAATTGGGAAACACTACTATTCTTTGGGTAAAACTGAGGTTTAATGAAAGTTATCACTTTTGAAAGACATGTTCCTCAGGTCTCGGAGTGATGTTCACTCTCCTGAGCTGAGCTTTGAGAGAGACTGCAGTGCACTGGCCATTTTCTAGCGCTGTGATTGGCTGACCACTAGCCAATCAGGAGCGTTGTAAGGGACGAAAAAAATTAAGTATACCTTAGTTTTACCAGACCACTGAGCTGATTAACAGCTCTCCTACGGCGCTAGGCACCAAATGCACGGCTGATGTGAATGTACTATAGCCCCTCGGGGATCAAAGTATTATATACACCCATTTCTACATTGTGTGGTCGACAGATTTTTATTAATAAACGATATCTTCGTGCGGTCATCTATTTTACTTAGCATGAGTTTACCCTGGACTCTGACAAAGGTGGATACATACCGGGTTAATACCCAGTCAAGCACACACCATGCGCTTGTAACTGGCTTAGTTGTGACTGATAAAAGTCAGCGACAGTGGGTTCGTGTCAAAATTAGCACAATTCAAGTGTGATGCCTGTTATCGTTTAAAACGTCCACGAAATATTTCAGGAGCATAAAGTATGAAATATATACGTATAACGATTAAAGACAAAAAATGTCCCATGTTTATTAGCAGTGAGGCAATGCTATGGTAAAAAACTTGACCTCGCGTACATAGATAGAAAGATAGCTGAACTTTTTAAAAAGTAGCTAGTAAGATTTAGTAGTGTTAAGAGCAAAGAGTATCCCATTACAGGAATCAGTTCAGTTTCCACGTTGATCAATGGGTAAGAGTCATAGGAAGCATTGAAAAATCCGTGAAAAACCTAACCTGTTTAAAACACTTTACAATAAAAGCATAGTTTTTCTTTCCCTTTGTCCTCTTACTGAAAGCCTACCCTTTTCCCTTTCCTTTGTCCTCCTATCCTTGTATACAAGAAAATCACATAATTATCGAAGCTTCCACCTTGCCCCTATTTACTGGCTCCTTTGTCTCACCTCTTCTTTCCTTCCACCTCCCTCAATCTCCCCCTTCCCTCCTTATCTCCCGAACTATGACGCCTCCGCTCTTGTTGGAATTCCGTGATCTATTGGCATCATAACTGCGCCCATTCTCTCTCTCTCTCTCTCTCTCTCTCTCTCTCTCTCTCTCTCTCTCTCTCTCTCTCTCTCTCTCTTCTGGATAGGCATGCCCATTGCGCGAAAACGAAATTTAAGAAATGTCTGTTCACACATTTTCACGCTTTCAGTCGATTTCGTCATATTGTCAGCATTTTATCACTAGACCCACTTTCAGTTAGAGACTTTTTTTTCTGACAAGAAACTTCTGGAGTCAAGTGCGTTCCTGAGACGAGATTCAAACAATAAGAAACGACTCTACAATAAGTACAGGCACATCTTTCTTTTACTGCTTAGTTTCTTGACTAGGATCTGATCATGTGACTAGAAAACTTCAAAATACGTGAGTTCCTTTGATGTTTTCAATTTATTTCTTATTCAAAGAACGTTAAAGTCATTGTAATCGCCCCGATTGTTCAGCGCCGTACGTGAGATACTCTTTATTGCGAAGGTTAGCAATATGTACTTGTTTTCTATATACAATATTACTTTTTATTTCTTTGAAGAATATCCCTTGATGTTAATTGGTGTCTCAGTGAACGCCCAGGACAATGTAATCTGCTCTTTTGTTATCAAGGACGTACGGAGGAAGCTGTATTTTAAAAAGGTCCATCCATACCTGCTTTATTTTTTATGTAGAAGTTCATTTTATTTCTTCAGAGAATATACATTAATTGTAATTGGTACGTTAGCTGGAAATGAAGAAGCAAGGTTGGGATGGCGTGTTTGTTTTTTCTGTATTTGAGTACTGTGACCTTTTACTGAATATAGCCTAATGATAATGGGTACCTTTAGCTCTGAGTATGACTTTGCTCACTTCCTAAGTGTGAATAGAAGCGTTAGAGCAAGAGTTGAATGACAAGTCACAGACTATTTTTTTATTTTTATTTATTTATTTATTTTTTTTTATTTAATAGACTCAAGGTCATTTTTAAGTGACGCTGTTAATTAGAACATGTCTTGAGCAGTTGTAAAAAGGAATATTAATCACCCTAGCTCCCGGGGATTTCTTTTGATGCAGGGATGAGTTCATAGGATTTATTTTTAATTTTTTCTTTACTTTCATATTTTTTAACCTAAAGCTGTCATGTACTTTTTAAGTCTATACATCTTCAAGCTGAATAATATTTAACTTGGTGTTTCGGAGATAATTTATGAGTACTTTTATTACTACTGTCACGCTTACAGCTAGGTCGATGCAAGATGGAAACATTACATTGGATATATATATATATATATATATATATATATATATATATATATATATATATATATATATATATATATATATATATATACATACATACATACATACACACACACATACATACTTACATACATACATACATACATACAGACACCTTCATTTAGGGTCATGGAGTTAGAGGGGGTCTGCAAATCAGTTCTAAGCAAGTCATTGGTGTTATGTTGCTAGCCCCATGCCCCATCTTCAACCTGCTTGTAACCTGTAACAACTACAGTGGACTAACTGCTGTATACGTAGTTTACTGTCTATACACACACACACACACACACACACACACACATATATATATATATATATATATATATATATATATATATATGTGTGTGTGTGTGTGTGTGTGTGTGTTTTATGCACACATATATCATATATATATATATATATATATATATATATATATATATATATATATATGTGTAAAAAAAGTATATCTTAGTTTAACCAGAACACTAAGCTGATTAACAGCTCTCCTAGAGAGGGCTGGCCTGAAGGATTAGATTTATTTTACGTGGCTAAGAACCAACTGGCTACCTAGCAACGGGACCTACAGCTTATTGTGGAATCCGAACCACATTATGACAAAAAATTAATTTCTATCACCAGAAATAAATTCCTCTAATTCTTCACTGGACGATCGGAGAGTCGAGCGCTGGGCCAACAGCGTGCTAGCCGAAAGATCAATGAAGAACATGTGTGTGTATGTGTGTGTGTAGTTACGTATAACCTTTCCCTTGGATAATTCGTTATTAATCTCTATGTACCTTTGCAGGTCACACGGAGAACCTAGACCGAGCCTGGGAGGGAGAGCACAACATAGGCGGACTGGCACTGGCACTCTATTCCGGTCTCTTCGCCTATGGCGGATGGAATTACCTGAATTTAGTCACGGAGGAACTCAAGGACCCCTACAGGTAGGTCCTGTGGCTCCCTTCTTTTTGAATTCGGATTTTTTTTTTTTTTTGCTAATCTAATCTTATTATCATTTGCATTTAATTTAATCTCTTATATTTTCGGATCTCTTATTCTTGTTTATCTGCCAGTTTATTTGTTATCTTAGATTGTCTTCCATTATTTTTCACTGATAATAAAGAAATTCATATTTACTTTTGCAGTAGTCTGTGTATTTATTTGTGATTTCATTCTGGAATACAATGGTAGTGAAAGGTACTCCATTCATTTACAGAATCTTCATATACAGTAGAACCTCGGACCTCGACACTAATTCGTTCCAGAAGAAGCGTCGAGATTCGATTTAGTCGAATTCTGAGTTAATTTCTCCCATAAGAAATAAATGAAAATGGATTAATCAATCCCTGACCACCAGTCATTACCCCAGCCTTACCTTTTTATGCAAAACATTACACAAATTACAATTGAATAAGTTCAGAGTTGAATAACTTACCGTATCAGAAGCACTTTTTACATTTTTAAATGCACACTGTATCAAAAAAATTGGCCTACGACCAATGCGGCCGTATTACCGATGATAGACCGAGCGCCATAGGCTAGGCTAGGTAGCCTATAGGCACTACCAGAATGTACTGTAATGGGTACACACGAAAACTGTTGTTAATAATGATAACATTGAAAAACAAGCCTGATTATCACATTAAATTAATAATACAGTATTTATAAGCCGAATTACTGTATGTCTGTTATCATAAAATTAAGAAAAATTTCCTAAATTACGTCGGAACTCAGCAGCCTGTGGCAGATGTAAACAAACCACAGCGCCACCCTGGTGGTGTATCGCAGTACTAATTACATAAACATTCAGTATTTATGGTAAATATCATACAGAGTCTACTGGAATAGTGTACAAAATCACTGTAAAACATCTTTCAGTTAATATTATGATTCCCTAACATATTGGGACCCATGATTGGATGAAAATTCAGTGCAGAAAGCCAAAAAAATGATATATACCTGTACAAGGTGTACTTCTCCAAACAACAGCAGCAGCATGTGTGGGCTTTAAATGCTTTTAAATAGCATGGGAAGAACGCCACCAACAACGCCAACTAGCGGCAGCCGCCCGAAACTCTTTTTTCTACAAACATCATATGATTCATCAGGTCGGATTCCGGTTTGTTGTTCGAGTTCCGATGCAAAATTTACTCAACATTTCGTGTCGAAATCCGATTATGTCGAGTTCTAGTACGGTCGAGGACCGGGGTTCTACTGTATATATATATATATATATATATATATATATATATATATTGTGTATATATATACATACACACACATATATATATATATATATATATATATATATATATATATATATATATATATATATATATATATATATATACATGTATATACATATATATATATATATATATATATATATATATATATATATATATATATATATATATATATATATATATATATATATATATATATATATATATATAAGGCTATACCCGTAAAGAGGGTGAATCCCCAGAAAATGTCTGACAATAATCATCGCCACATTCATACTTTAGCTTTTGAGTCGTGATTGAATCTCCTGTGCAAGAAAACGTTCATGAAATTAAAACTTCACACACACACTCATGCGCGCACGTACTCACACACATATATACAGTATATATATATATATATATATATATATATATATATATATATATATATATATATATATATATATATATATATATATAAGTACACATACAGTATATATACGGTATATACTGTATATGGCGGCGCGTGTGTGTATGTGCGTGTGAGAAGGTCGAGAGACTGTCCTGAAGGTTTATACATAAACGACCCGACTCTAAAGGTACATTTTTATCAAGGAGTCTTGCATCGTTTCAGTATAGTCGCAGCTTTGAGAAAATAGCCCAGCAAAGCAATGACACTTTTGGCCTTGTAACTTTTGCTATAAATAAACGCAACCCTACGAGCTAAGGGAACCGCCAAGACTGCCAGATCTATTTTACACCAGATGAACTTCACCGAAAAAAAAGACACAAGCGCTTTATTTTGAAAATTTAAAAGACGGCGTGTTTGTGCAGAATTTCTTCAACTTACACGTGGGTTTTTTCCTATAATTTTCGAAGTAAATGTTTTCTTCGTTTTTCGCTAATTGTGATTGGAAAGGTTTCTTGCGGATCTGGTACCACTGTTGCCGTATTTGATGCTGTGAACTGAGCCGGAAATGCCAAGAGAAGAGGCGTCGTTTTTCAACCTAGAAGATTTACAGTGTCTCTCTCCCTCGTCTTTTTAACCAACGTTTCCTCGTGGTTTTATGCTTACACTGAATAGCATTTTTTATATATGTTTTTTAAAATTAATGTGTAATTTTTAGGGAAGACGTCATAATTTTTAGTAATATAAAAGTTTGTAGAAATATTCTTGTGATCTATCAAAGTTTATCGAAATTAGGGAAAATAATTACTTAATATTTTCCAGCATAATTCAGTAAAATTTACTTACGGTTGCAATACGTATTTCTCTGAATATAGTAATGCATGTGATTATTTACTTGACTGTTTGTAATAGCCAGAATCTAAAAAAAAAAAAAAAAATAACATGTGCAGTACTGTACTGGGCATTATTGACCTTTAAGAATGTTATAACACAGAGGAATGATAGGACTATAGAATGTTATGACAATTTATCAGTGAGACTGTAAGAATGTTTTGACACGGAGTAATGGCGGACCTGTGAAAAGCTTTTGAAATGGAGTAATAGTGTTAATATAAGAGCTTTATGACATGCAGTAACCATGGAATTATAAGACTGATATAGCTTGGTGTAATGACTGCCATGTAAGAATGTGATACTGGCACTGTAAGAATATTATTTCCTGGCAAAATAGTCAGACTTGAAAAAATATGGTGAAATATGTAGTGACAAGATTGTAATAAAGTTGCAACATATAATAATGATGATGAGACTGAGAATTTGACCAGCAGTAATGACGGACGGAAAGAATTTTATCTGGAAGACTGTTATGACAGTGTATTGTATTGTACCGCAAAAGGAAAGCACGAGAATGGCATGTAAAGAAAATTGACAGGAGCTGGCCTGTGTTGTCTCATCTGTAAAGAAAATAATTGTGAGTTCAGCAGAAGGTGACAAACAACACATTATACGTAAAGGCAAGCACTGGGCATGCATAACTATCTGTCACCTGAAATAAAGCGTGATGACTAAGTAAATGAAGAATGTAGGCCGTCTAAGCAAAAAGGAGTACTAAGTGCGTAAGTGTTTTTCTTTACTCCAGGGATAGAGAGAGAGAGAGAGAGAGAGAGAGAGAGAGAGAGAGAGAGAGAGAGAGAGAGAACGAAGACCAGTGGGTGGGAGTGGATAGAAAAAATATTGGAAGAGGGGTAGAGAAAGTTCGGAGAGATAAATAAGTCCGTCCCCGAGGGCAAAGAAGCCTCTTGTTGCAACATTGTTAAAGTCTTCCATTGTTGTCCCGGCTCTTAAGGAGTGTTGTTTACCCCGTGAATGCCTCCGTCTCTCCGTACCCTTCCTTAAATACTTAAGTTTGGCAGGCGAGGGCAAGACGAGACTAGACGAGACGGGGTACAACGGAGCCGTGGAAAGGACCACCGAGAGAAGAAGAAAAACTCGGAGCATGACGGAATAAGCAATGGCTGTCGAGAACTCGTGAGCTAGAAGAGACGGGAGGTTGCATTGTGTTCCCGAATGAGGATTAAAAATCCTTGCTTACCATTTCCATGTTGCAAAAAAAAAAAAAAAAAAAAGTGGGGGGAATTAAGAGCCTGGAGAGAGAAAGAGCTAATTCATGTTTGTAATGGGCATCAACATCTCCAGGATAAGGAGAATGGTTAAGTGTCAGCAAGTTCATGCGCTCATTGATGTCGTCGATCTTAGGAAAAAGAAAAAAACGGTTAAAATACATGATAAAACAGATGCATGGCAAACGTTGAAGATTAGCATTGTAACCCCTTTTGTATTATTTTTTATAGAAACTGCACCTGAGCAGAGCTATAGAGAAGTAAGGATAAAGTGCATCATGAAATACACACACATTGACAGTTGAAGACTGACGCTATTAGATAAAAAATGAAGGCAACCCTTCATACATTTAAGCAATATTGCTGCATTAATCTTCAATTTACAGATCTCCTTTGCCAGAACTTTGCTGGTTATTCTCACAAGTAACGCGATTAGTGGGCTAAAATGAATGGCGGACACATGAATCTTTGGGTTTCATTACATGAAATTTTCATACAAACCATAAAACTCATGAAGGTTTTTATGAATCTGGACATGCACGCATTACTTGCCGTGAAATCCTATGAGCAGATATATGAGTACATTTTATAATAAGGAAGTAAATGCGTCCAAATGTGCGCATTAAACGAACCAAAGAGCTTCCAGCACCTTGAAACCAAAGTGTGAAAGAATAATGCGATGAGATGTTTCTAAACCAAAGTCAGGCACAGCTAAGATTAAGTCTTGAGCAGTGTCAGCCTCTGCACTGATATCTCGTCCGAGAACTGTCAGATGGGAGCATTGCTTCCTCTCTCTGCCTGTACTCTTTTCATGTGTTAGGTTGCCCATGCCACCAGTCTCTGCTTAGTGTTAGTGGCTGCGCAACAGCGAATCTATGTCAATTGATATTCTAAAATTTTTTCACCGCGAGTCATTCGTCAGCAAAATGCGGAACCAAACCTATTTCTAATTAACACACAAACATATATATATATATATATATATATATATATATATATATATATATATATATATATATATATATATAAAATAGTAGTTACCTACAAAACCATTCCTTCTCCTTTGTGTGCAGTTTGTAAATGACACCAACCAGATTAGAAATAAGCCCCCTTCCTTTGTGGCGATGCAAATTCTTATTCCGCCCCGTGACCTTTGTTGCCACAGAAACCTTCCTCGGGCAATCTGGATCGGGCTGCCGATGGTGACGGTGGTGTACGTCCTTGTCAACGTTGCTTATCTGGCTGTGTTGTCGCCACATGAAGTCCTCACGTCCAATGCTGTGGCTGTGGTGAGTATCTTTGTGTTAGTTGTTGAAGGAAAAATGGACATATCTCTTATGATTGTTTTCATTTGCTTTTAAATTTAGTAGATGACTTGATACAGGGGCAATAGAATGCATTTTGATTAGGAAGGGAGATATACTGTTTGTGTTTAGTTTAATGGGACGGGTTATTTTGATTGTTATCAAGGAACATGGTCGAGATTTTCGCTATTTTTTTAATTGCTGATATTTTTCAGTAACCACGAAATCTTGTTTATTATTATGTTAGATGTAAATCTGGAGTGTTGTTGCCGGAGGTGCTATTTGAGGAATTTTCAAGTGATACATCATAAAAAAAGTGTAGAATTGTTTTCATAACCTCAAGATTAATGACTTTCTTGTTTTCATACAGTTAAAACTAATCGATTATTTTAACGATTAAATGTTTTTCTTTTAATAATTGTATATCAGCTATAATAATTATTTATGAAGCAGGCATGCATAACTAGTAAACTCCGCGACTTTTCGGGTGTACTATTTTAAACCAAATTTTGCAAGCCTAGTAGTAAGAACTAAGGCGAGATATCAAGAAACAATACCAATTATATATACTTCCTTACCACTGAACAACGCAACTCAGTTCTAGACTTACGAATTGGAATGAATATAATTCATATCCCTTTCAGGCTTTCGGCAGCGAAGTGCTGGGCCCCCTGAAGTACACGATCCCGGTGTTCGTGGCCCTGTCAACTTTCGGCAGCCTGAACGGCATCTTGTTCACCTCCGGGAGGCTGTTCTTGGCCGGAGCTCGAGAGGGACATTTGCCGCCTCTCCTCTCCTTCATACATCTTCGCGCGCGCACGCCCGTCCCTGCTCTGCTTGTCACTGTGAGTCTCTCTCTCTCTCTCTCTCTCTCTCTCTATTTAGCTATCTATTTTGATATGTAATACTCAAGCGCTTACTAGTTATTAAGGCCATTTCTTTCTAATACCTTTTTCATATCTATACAACTCTTTCTAGATCTTTCTTTCCCATTGTTTATGTTAGCAAAATAATATATATATATATATATATATATATATATATATATATATATATATATATATATATATATATATATATATATTGTTTTCCTAACAATGTTAAAAGCAGCTTGGTAACTCTTAATGCTTCTCACAATTTAAACGGAGAATTCTCAGGCTATCTTTAAAATTATTTTGAAAACAATTGTTTGATATAATATTCGATTGCAGAAGTTGTGTTATGGTTAGTGCTACATGCTCACACACTAATGGACAGATGCTAAATTAATGAGTATATATAATATATATATATATATATATATATATATATATATATATATATATATATATATATATATATATATATATATATATATATATATATATATATATATACTCATTAATTTGGCATCCGCCCTTTAGTGTGTGAGCATGTAGCCTCTAACCATAACACAGCTGCAATCGAATATTATATCAAGCAATTGTTTTCAAAATAATTTTAAAGATAGCCTGAGAATTCCTCCGTTTAAATTGTGTGAAGCATTAAGAGTTACCAAGCCGCTTTTAACATTGTTAGGAAAACAATGTTAATAGCATTGTTCACTCGGGTTCTTTCCGGACGTAAAGGCCTTAAAATTCCAAAATCTTTTATTAGAGTAATGCATAATTTATCATAATGTATTTTTACTAATTTTTGTCTGCACGTATCTTCTCTGGCTCTGAATCATCAGCAGGATCTAAGCTTCCACCTTTACTACTCAAATTTTCTTCATATATTTTACCATTAATTATTTGTAATTTTATCATCGGTTCGCAGTATCTTATCTGATAATGTCTTTGTTTTTGTGTGGTATAATAATAATGATAATGATTAAAACCTCGACGTTGCACCCACTGATTTATTGAAGTTTATGAAGCGAGTAGTAACTGCGGAAGTTAGGAGATCAAAGTCGGCGGGATTGACCTGTCTCCGTGAAGGGGCCAACTGCAGTAACTATGTCCTTCGGGAGTTTCCGATTCACGTTCTAGTCCTCCTTTATCCCATCATTAGCTGGCACAAGGGAGATTGCGATAGATTTTGATATATCGTCTTCACCCGTGTTTAAGTGCGATAGATTTTGATATATCGTCTTCATCCGTGTTTAAGATAAAATAACTGCAGTTTTAATTAATCTTACTGTTATATTGACGAGGAAAAGACCCTCTGTTCTGTAAGTTTAATTGTAAAATATGGCTGCATCATTGGGAACATTTATGTTTTACTTCGTCAAATTTTTATCTTATATTTCTTCTGTAGGACGTAAATCACTCAAGAGTTGCCAAATATTCTTCTCTTTTAACATAATAAACAGAAATTAAAGCTGATGAAGTGATGTAGGGTACAGTGCAAGTACAAATAACAAATAAATAGTGCTTATTCGGAAAAAAAACATATATCAGCTTATCAGCTTATCTGTCTATCTAACTGCCTACTTATATATATATATATATATATATATATATATATATATATATATATATATATATATATATATATATATATATATATATATATATATATATATATTGTGTCTGTGAGTGTTCTGTGTCTATCCTGTTTACATTATATTAATGTATAAGTCATCACCTGCTGTAGGTACTCGGTCACTCCAGTTACTTATTAATTTTTCTCTTTTTGACAGTGCGTCTTATCCCTGTTTATGCTGGGCGCTAACATCATCTTCCTGATCAACTGTCTGTCGTTTGTGCTGTGGCTCAGTATCGGGGCCGCCATCGGGGCTCTTCTGTGGCTCCGCAAGAAAGAACCAAACCTGAAGAGGCCTATTAAGGTTCATATGGCTCTTCCTTTGATTTTCTTTGGCTGCTGCGTCTACCTGGTCGTGGTGCCCATGATAACAGAGCCAATTAGCACAGGTAAATTCTTTACATAACTATATTTTTCTCAGTATTAAGCTGCTTCCCCCTAACAGAGATTGGTTCTAGAGAATACGAAGACAATAGTCCCCCGTAGGAGGGTAGTGTTGTCAGTGAATGCTGCAACCTCTTTCATTACTATTACTGTACCTCTGTTCATATTCTCTTTCTTTCTTCCTACTTCCCTCAACTCTCTTAACAACTGATTCATAGTGCAATTGCGAGTTTTTCCTCCTGTTGCACCTTTCAGACCTTCTTACTGTCAATTTCTGTTTCAGCGCTGAATGTTCTCATAGGTCCCAGCGCTTGGCCTTTGGCCTAAATTCTATATTCTGTTCTATTCTCTATAACTGGTGAATCATGAATAAATCCCTATGTAAGAAACTTCCGCAATATTAGCTGTTTCATAAACTTTAACAGAAAGCTCATCAGCAGTGCGTCGAACCTCCCCTGCCTCGTGCGCACTCTGCCACTGACCTCTATCTTGCGAAAACACTTGCGATCCCTGGATATTAAGGCCCTTCCTTTCCCATACCTCCTTCACACCATCTATACAACACTTTCTAGGCCTTCCCTCTTCCTTCCTAACATTATCAAATTATACGTTCTTTTCACCAACCTATAGCCCTCCATTCTAACAGAACATCTTAAAACACATTGATGCTTCCCTTCTCCCACCTTTCCATCTTGTTTCACTATATATGCTATGCAAATGGTTCATCTCCACACTTTCAGCCTTTTTTTCTTTCGTACGTAGCCATCATGCAGATTCAGCATCTATGAAGGGGAGTTGACTCAACAATATATTTTGACACTGATTTCCAAAAACTCTCAAAGTCTCTTCCCAGTCTTGTATCATTTATTCTGCAGTTTACCTCTTCTTTCATTCCACCATCGTTTTTGTATTTACTGCTAAATACTTTTACCAGTCAAATCACCTATTCTTTTCCCATCCATTTTAACATTTGCTCCATCCTCCTGGTTTTCGTTTACTCATAACCATACTCTTACATTTTCTCTCAAATCTCTCCATTTGCAAACATTTCCAAACTGTTTCCTTGGTTTTGCAGTTTCTCCTCTGTATCCCAAATCATTATTGTATCTACTGCAAACGCCAAAAATATTCACATCCAATTCTTTTATTGGGCGTGAGAGGCTGCTCGTTGGTTTTCATATTGTAAGGAAAATTTTTGGACTAAGTTGTAAGGCAACGTGCTATACCGGTCACTCTGAAACCTGGAACGTGTAACCTTTAAGTAGTTTTTTTACTTAAAGGCTCTCGGGACGGGCATACCAGACCTTAAAGAAACAAGGAGAAACAATAGAGGTGTCTTGAACTTTATTGAAATTTCTTAATACAAAGCCCTGTTTATAGTCGAAAATCACATAATACTATTCTCCTTTCATTTTAATACATTTTTATCTATTTATTAATTTTATTGATTTATTTTTTTCTAATAAGTGGGATTTCTTCTCTCTGTATTTTCGTTCACTTCCTCTTACTTCTTTCTAACAAACACCATATTCTTTGGAAGCTTGAATTTCAAGTCAGTGACCCCTGTGGACTTGTTCCATATGAATAGGTTTCATCTACTGAATAATAATAATGATAAATTTGGAAAATCACTGTTACAAAGCAGTTTGCATCATTGTCAGATCAGTCTACTTATGCAGTTGTTTTTTATTCCTTCCTTGAAGGTATGGGAGTACTGATGACTCTTTCTGGCATCCCTGTCTACCTCGCTTGTGTCATGTGGAAGTTTAAACCCAGGTGGCTCAACAATATGCACAGTAAGTCTTGAAATAAATTGCTCGTTCGTGTGATCTTCTCTTATCACTGTATTCTGTTCTCTAAGATGATGATGGGGGCAGTGTGGCTTTGCCCGAAAACTACTGAAAAGTATGCATTTATTATTTGAGGACATACATTTTATGTTTATTTTCTAATCACTTCGTTATAAATATTCATCAACAGTTCCGAACTGACATAGTTTATTGCCTCCCCTTACCATAAGTCATGCTGTTTATCATAAAATGTATTCAACAGCATGATCTAAATATTCGCTTAAGGCAGATTATTGATAAAATTCCAACTGTGATTACTGAAATTGAAATTCTTCAGTACAAGTATACACATATTTTTTGCTGTTAAAATTCCCACTTTTGAAGTTTTCTAAAATGTTCTCAGAAATTTCAGTTATATTTAATGTTAGATGAGGCTTGCCTTGTGTGTCAGCACAGACGCTATCTCCGTGATTAGCCCGTATTTTTATAGAATGCAAATGAATATTTTGGACATTATTATTATTATTATTATTATTATTATTATTATTATATATTATTATTATTATTATTATTATTATTATTATTATTGTCGTTGTTGTATTGTTGCTGTTGTATTATTATATTTTATGGATGATGATTGTTATAAAAATTATCCCTATCATCATTAGTACTAATAGTATACCGATCATTATAGCTACTGGGTGAAAGATGATGATAACGGTATTATTATTATTATTATTATTATTATTATTATTATTATTATTATTATTGTGTTAAATCGTAAAGTATGCTAAGAGAGTCTTATTTAACCTTCGTATTTAAATAACATGATTACTCTTAAGGGTCTTTACTAGTATTATTATTATTATTATCATCCACAGGGGACATCACTCACCTCCTGCAGAAGGTACTACTCGTCGTGAGCCCTGAGCAGTCAACTCATGAACCTCTTGATGAGGATGGACAAGATTAGGAAAAGAGAGAGAGAGAGAGAGAGAGAGAGAGAGAGAGAGGAAAAAAAGCAACCACAGAAACCAGTCACAAAAGTATTATGACGTCACCATCTACTTTCCAAATAACGAACCAAAAGATGAAGTGAGAAGAATTTGAGAAGAATTTGAAATTAATACAATAAATAGCAAATTTGACTCAGAGAGCCGCAGGATGCAGTAAGGTGATTTCTAAAATGAAAAATACGAGAATGATAGCGAAATTGTTTTGTTGACAAATTTCTAGCTATTAGAGGAAAAAATAAACAATTTGAATAAAAATTACTGACGTAAAGTAGTCAGAAATTCTGTTAGATATTTTATCTATTAATAAAATTTATTTTTGTATTTTAAGATGCTTAAGCTTGAGTCATCAATGATTATATATATATATATATATATATATATATATATATATATATATATATATATATATATATATATATATATATATATATATATATATATATATATATATATATCAAGCCACCTTAACGATACCCTACGCCTATCATAACCAAACCATGACTTTTTTTATTTTTCATTTTTATATGTCAAACCCATTTTATACTAATGAGCAGCTATTATTTATGCATATTTTCCTAAAATGTTGATGATATTGATTCATGAGATATAAATATCTCTAGTATTTTAATATTAAAAGGATGAGAGACTATGTACAGTAGCTTGTTGATGATGATAATACTGTTGATTTTGATAATTATTAAAAAGTCTAATTCGGCTGCCGTCCGTAATAAGTTGAACGTTTAACTAGATCTTTTATTAAGGCAATATTTTGAATCTCACTTAAAAATGTTATAGGACTAAGAAGTGATGTTTTAAATATCTTTTGTCATTATTTATTGCAACTGTAGTCTCTATTTTTTATACATGTGTGTTTACCAAGTATTATGACGTCAGTTGTATGACCTTTCAGTAATTAGTTCAAAATACCCAAGGGTCGTATCCCGTAATCTTTTTTTTTTTTTATCAGAGTAACGTTATAAGTGTATTCAGCTTTTTCATTTATTTGTGCGTGTTGAATTTTCTGTAATGGGAAAAATGTATTTTTTCAACGATAACTTTTTAAAGGTAATGTTTTCTTCATATTTTTGTCTACATAAATGCCATACCAGACTACCAATATCATTCATGAGAATTCTCGCTTGTTTATTGTCATTTTGGTCAAGTATTTGTATGAAAAAGAAAGTGTTCTTAAAAGCCAGATTTCCATACCAGGACTTTTTTTTTTATTTCGATAGTTAGTTTCACCAACACAAGAAAATCGACTTACAATACTCTTCGCTGAATGTGACTAAAAGAGGCACAAACCTTTTTTCTTTCTAATATTTTCTCCGACGTTTGTTATTCATGACACTGATTTCAAGTCTGTATCCTCAGTCAATAGTCAGCTTATTTTGTCACCAATTCCGTACCTAATAAAAGTAAAGACGTATTTTTAATATGCTAATTTATACATAATAGCATGTGTATTTTTAGTATCAAAACTCTGTTGCCTTTTGAAGTCATACTTTTTATTACCCAAACTTTTAAATCGCCGTGCATTTATCCACATTCCTCATTTTTGGATAATCACCGACATTGACTAGGACCACAAACTCCACGTTCAGCGACATTAAACAACACTTTCGTCAACCATATAAGGTACTGTATAGTAATGTAAAAAATATATACAGTAGTGCATCATAAGTAAAAGCTTCTTCCAAGAGCTTTAAGCGCTGATAACTTGTGATAGCTTTTGTGCTCTGACTCTTCCGTATTTACCAACCGAAATGGACTGTGGGTAGCCTCGTCTCTGAAATGAGCTTCCAGTAATCGTTAAGGTCTAGAGAACCCCTTCAGTATTTTCATTTGTCTTTGTTGTCGTACTTCACTGTCGTTAAGATGTTGGTGTCGCTCTAAAAGTGTCTCTAGGAGCGTTGTTGTTTTAAAAACATCTGTGAAGCAGTACAGTATCGGTTCTGATGTGCTTAAGAATGCACCGGGAAAGTATCTGATTCTGCTGTTGCTCTTGTATGTGGGAGAAACTGTCCGATACTACTGTTTCAGAGATAGATACCTCTCTGTGAAGTAGTTTCCGATCCTGCTGTTGTTGAAATATCTGTGAACGAGTATTCGATGCTGTTGTTCTAAAATGTCACTGGAAGGGAATCCGATTCTGTTGTTGTCTTTGTTGTAACATACCTGTGAAAGAGTTTCCGACTCTATTTGGTGTAGAAGAGTGAGCGCAGGTGGCTGTGGATCAAACCTAGTTTGTGTTTTCGTCTCTGGTGGTGTGAGAAATACAGTGTTCAGTATTATGTGTCACTATAATCTATTAAACCACTCGCTGTTGTGACGGTATTGCTGTATACCCTCGGTGTTTTTGGATGTTGTTATTAATATCCTTAAGACATCGTCTTGGAAGTAGATACAGGAAATATTTATATTTTAAGTAAAATGTTTGGATTTGACCAGATAATGGACACATTTTAGCATTAACTGTGTGATAGATGTATCCAAATAATCCAATGTATAGAAAAGAGTATTAATCAGGAATTTGCATGTGAAATATATGGCGATATTTTACAATCATTCACTTTATTTTTGCAAATGGCGTCGATGTATAGTTAATTATATTCAATCATTTTTGTGAAAGCGACCTGAATGAAACACAATACTGTAGTGATCTATGCTATGCAACAGTTTCAAACAGTGCTTGTAAAACTGCAGGAACTTATGACTTTTCATGAAAACATTTTCCAGAATGCATTCTTCTTTTTTAACGCGAAATTTCTGTGATTCCTTTTGGGCAGTGATTTATGAACAGTTGAAATGGAGAGCCCCTAGGGCAGCTTATCCCAAATGCAGATGGAGTTAAGGTCATATGAAGACGGAAAGGCCTAAAAGTCATTATTTTCTCCTGGTTACATTATCCCATACGTTTATGCATGTAAAGTTTAGCCAGTGGACGTATATATATATATATATATATATATATATATATATATATATATATATATATATATATATATATATATATATATATATATATATAATATAAGTATATATATATATATATATATATATATATATATATATATATATATATATATATATATCAACTTATTCTATACCTTTAATCTTTCGCTGGTAAAACTCTGGAGGAAAAGATGGAAAACCACAATGTTCCAGTCGTTCAATGCAGACAGCTGTTTCAGCCATTAACTCACGGCTGCCATTAGAGCTATACTTGTTTTCTTGTTTTCTGCTTAACTCCACTCCATTGGCATTCAACGAAAACTGCCTAAGAGGAAGTCTGTCCATGAAGTCTATGCTGTGTACATTATATATATATATATATATATATATATATATATATATATATATATATATATATATAAATATATATATATATATATATATATATATATATATATATATATATATATATATATATATATATATATATATACTGTATATATACTATATATATATGTATATATGTACAGTATATTTTATATATATACATATATATAATTCGTATTTATTTTCCACAAAACTGATGGATTCTCAACATACAAGGATAAGTTCACATCAAGATCTCATACCATCTTGAATCCTTCAGTACTTAAGATACTGAATATTTTTTTTTTTTGCCTATGGCCTTAATTTATTACTTTTATAATTTTTGCATTTGTAAATAAAAAAATATAAACATTAGGAAATAAAAAAAAAAAATAATTCGAATGGGTTTTGAGGAATATGTGCAGCTGTTTAAAAGTAATCTGTTCATGTTTGTTTTCTCTCTATTGCGCATTTACGTATTTATTTTATTTATGATGTATTTACGTCAGGGAGTAATGAAATTTATGAACTCCTCAGCAGAAAAGCATTTATAAAATTTTCAGGAAATGAGAATCTACACTAAATTTGGCAAATCTTCATAAAGAATTAATTATTTTTATGACTCACTCATATAGCTTTATGCATAATTGAAATAGTGTGTTGGTCAGGTACTCTGTTAATTAGAATGAGATGTTAATAAAATTTACGACAGAAATGGTTTTTAAACTATCCTTACTTACTATATGCTATAAATTCGGGTGCAAGTTAGCTGACAATAG
The DNA here is from genome assembly GCF_040412425.1 of Macrobrachium rosenbergii. NCBI lineage: Eukaryota > Metazoa > Arthropoda > Malacostraca > Decapoda > Palaemonidae > Macrobrachium > Macrobrachium rosenbergii. The sequence continues at coordinate 81,537,100 of NC_089781.1, read as the reverse complement.
ACTCATATTCAATTTGGTTAGTTAGTTATAAATGATTTGTTTAACCAGACCTCTTTTGGACATTATATATATATATATATATATATATATATATATATATATATATATATATATATATATATATATATATATATATATATATATATATATATATATATATATATATATATATATATATATATATATGTGTGTGTGTGTGTGTGTGTGTGTGTGTGTGTGTTTCTACCTTACTTTGCAGCGTGTCATAGAAACTTTCGCAGAATGTTGCAGGTTTCATTTCTGTAAACCTGTTTATCTCTTCAGTTTCAGAAACTGGAAAAAAATAGCTGTAGTGTTGACACACAATAGCGATATCGTTACGAATGCACTAGAATTATCTTAATATAAGAATTTGGAAAAAACTTCTATGCAACTCGTAATTTTGCCAGAGGAGAAACGATAAGAATTGTTAAATAAACTTCTGTGTGACATAATTTTACCCGAAGAGAATCATTACTTGTCGATAATAACAGATACCACCCTAAGAGGGCTGCAGGCTTACGTTTAGTTACCAAGTAGACCTTGTACGTGTAGATTGTGCTCTTCCTGTTCCTTGTCAGTATGCACCCTTGCCCTGTAAGTATTCAGGATTTTATATACGTCTTCAAAACTACGAACATGCTGTGTTAATTGAACATGAATAAGTATGGTAAAATGAAATGTACAGTAGTTCATAAAACAGGCCTGGTTCAAACTGTAACAGCGGTTCTAGGTTACAAAACAAAGCGGAGTTGCTCGCGATATGGATGTTTTCGATTTAAACTTTTTGTATTATTTGTTCCGCCGTTAAAATGAGGCCGTAAGAAATATTTTAACTCCAGAGAATTTGAGAGGACATGAAAAAAAATTCAAAATGATAAGTAATGCAGATTTTAGGCATAGTTTTTACAAGTGTAAAAAAAACTGAGGACGGGTTGATACTGGTAGGAGTTAGCCTGTGCCTGAAAATCCGGGTCATGTTATGTATAATTCTATGAAATTTTTCGCCTAAAGTCTATTTTCCCAGAAATGACGGCAGTTGCCCACAGCCAATATCACCGTATTCAGTAATGAGTGCTGAGTATGAAATTCCACCAATCATGATTACTTTCAGTGATATAGATTGAGGTTGTTCATCTTCGGTTCCGAAAACGAGGCCTATGGCAGACCGCAGTGTCAAGTCTCCGGTGAATCTGCCTCTTATTGGTTAATATGCCTTCGTATTTGGGTTCATTGACAAAGTATAGAATGATAGCACAATTCCACAACCACAGTGAGTTGCGCTGCTGCCGTGATCTATGTGGCTGGCATTGAAAAAAAAAAAAAGTAATGGAAAACTTAACCCAAGAAAAGGCAAAATGAAAATTGAACGTGAAGGAAAGAGACAGCAAAGATCTGGAAATAAAATGCCCCATGGGATGAAGACGAGAATAAGGAAAAATTGCATGTACGAAAGACAAGAGCTCGTCGGTAAAATGTCTGGTAAAAGATGGAAGTGACTGCGAAAAGGTTGCAACGCCGATATGTAAAAGATCACTTCATAAAATGTTCACCGTCGAGTACGGAGCTTAGGAAAACTTGACAACAAGCTATAATGTGAAAAGTGTTGCAACATCTATTTCAGAAATCACACAGTGCAATGCTTTAAACGCCGGATATTTTAACATAAAGAGGACAGTTGTACAGGATAACTTGTATTTATATAGTGTGTGTGAGAACCATAGGTTAAAGTACTACTTCAAATGAGACAAAATTTATTGATTGCAAAGCTCCACACATTGCAGAGCACAGAGCATGCCCGAAGTACAAAAAAAAGCAAGAATAACAGATACAACTGATTCTAGAGTAACTGCTCTCAATTAAATTGTTGCCCTCTGAACATGAAGTGTATGGGAAAGGAAACCACTGAAATAGAGAAACATGACCTAATAATCGGGTCGTTATATTACTAATGAGAGAAACCTGCCAAATCACCGACATAAAGAGAAAACATAAAAGAAATGCCACAGACTACTCAGTTTTGTTTTATACCAAGAGTAGAAAAAATAGCTGAGGGAACGGCAGGCATCCTCCCAAAGCAACTAGATCGGATTGTCATATAGAACAACACATACAAAAGAAATATCTAATATCGAAATATAAGATTGAATAAATTTGATGAAGAAAAGTCTAATGTGCTATTTCTATCACAAATTATTGAAACACAGATGCACAAGACCTCGTTGAATAATCCTGAATGGAACACTGTATTACCAGAAAAGCAGACAGCTATTAAAGAAAAAAAAAACTTCACCGAAACAGTTAAGCACAGGGATAAATAGGCTCCTTAATCGCGCAAATAATGAGTATCCCTCCCGTCGGAGTGACGCCAATAGTTAAGTAGATTTGCAATTGCACCATGCTTAGAACGTATTAAGTACAGTACCTAGCTCTTTGTTGCAAAAGTTTGCAACGTCTGAGACTGTCAAACATGGAGTTCATTACCCGTAGAATGCATATGTTGCTCAGATTAAGAAATCTATATAGGGATACACACGTGTTGTGTACTATAATAATACAAATGTTAATGTTACGTTTTTTTTTATCTTAAAACGAATATAAAAGCCTATGATAAAAAATTTAATGTTAGGAGTTGAAGACGCCCATGGAATGGTTTAAGAGGTCCACACTTGAAGACCTTTTAAACTACAAATAAAAACTGTAAATCTTGCTCATGAACTATGCCAAGAGGAGTACCACAAGGTGGTGTCAAAATACAGATCTTATTAGTGAGTAAATCACGGAATTATTGTGTCTTATGAGAGAAATGAAGCAGCACGAATGTTTCCGCAGATAATACACGGTTTTACTTGGCTATGGGCAACACTTGAGATTTCTCGACAAACAGGGGATATAAAGTGTCTGAAAATAAATGATGAAACAGAGTGAATATGTATGGGGTCACAAAGAAGCACAGAAAACGCTTTGTATTGAAACAGCACATTTAGATTTTATAGAAATTCAAGTAGTAATGACAGTGAGGAACGTGAAAGTATGTATGAGATGTTAAACACCTGTTTATGAGATCAAATACTGTGCAGTAAAAATGGGACATTATCACTCAAGAAGAATAGTCTTCAGTGAGAATACTTAAATATGGATTTGCTAAAAATGTTGTCACTCAACTATATAATCACAGCTCTGAAACACCGTCACAATAACATGGTTTATCAAATTACTCTATTTACCGAAGATGTTACAGAGTTTGATAAACTTCTTTTAATGTGCTTTTTTCCCATTTGTATGGGGTAAGCACGATGCCTTGTTTTTGAAGGACTCTGATTTGGCTTTGGGGTAGTCTTTGTAGTCTCGATCGGCTGCCCTGCCTGTCATCGCTCAGACCCAGCAGCGAGGAGACGTTGCGCGGTTAGGTCGACAGTCGAGACGTGTGAGGTGTCTGTTATGTTTTTAGAAGATGTGTTTGTTTGCGTGTGTATTAGTTGGTAACACCCATTTGCTTTTAAGCAAACCTTCCGTTGATTACATACATAATGCCAGGGTGTCTACATGGATAGCAAAGTGTCCGCCTCTCTAACCGGTCGACTGCGGATTTGAACCCACGCCACAGACCTCTAAGAAGTCCGAGGCTGCTGCTCTAACCAACTTGGCCATCAAGGCTCTACAGAGTTTGTTAAAAAAAGCAGCAAAATTAATGATGCATCAATCCCAGTGGGACAGAGCCACGTCCATCCTTACTGGTCTTCATTGGCTTCTTGTTTATTTGAGAATCGAATCTACAATAAAATGTGTTTGACATACATGGCGATAAAGAATGACAAGTAAACGTAACATGTTGAACAGCACAACAGAAATATTCTATCAAAAGTAAAAATACACGAAGGAACAAGAAAAAATGGATTAATGGAGTCGAGATAAAAATATATTTTAAAAAATCACCTTTGACTACGCGACACCAAGATCTTTAAGTAAGCTGGCCCAGGAACTAAAGAAATGTGAAAAACTGAGAGGCATTCAAGAAGAAACTGATGGTTGTTCTAAAACAGCTATGACCGGAACAATTCACTCAAGAAAGCTGTAAACTATAAATTGCAAATGAATGGGGCCAGCCGCATGAGCCAAATGAGGGCCGAAAGGATTAAATCCAAAAATAAGCAAGGATGATGAAAGAAAGCAAAGGATGTTGTAAGGCTAAATATTTAACCAGTCAATCAATGGGTGAACCTTTCTCTCAAGCAATCTCGATGCACTACTCATTTACTTCGAGGAAGTTAGGAGTCTTTTTGCACTTTCGAACGTAGTCCATTATCTTTAAACGCAGAGACCGACGGGACAGTCATCCTATTCCAGACAAGAAAAGTAAAGGGGAAAACAGAATAGGCTTAATCCCAAAAGTGAAGTGACGGGCAGCATTTCTGATGGCGGAAGATTGCAAGAGTAAAAACATAAACATAGAAATTCCAAGGCTCATTAATGTAAGTTCAAAAATGCTGCCCGTCGCCTTACTTTTGGGATTAAGCTTTTTTTTTGTTTTCCCCTTTATCTTTTCTTGTTTGGAATAGGGTGACCGCCCCATCGGCCTCTGGTCTGCGTTTAAAGATAATGGACCACGATATAAAAGTAAACGTTCGAAAGCGTGATAAGAAGTCACGAAGTTCGGCGAAAAATTATCCATGTCATTGTTAATTTTTGTTAAATCTGTGAGAGAAAAAGTCTGAAATAATGAAATAGATATGAATTTCCTTCATGGAGAGAAACCAGTAGTGAAATTATTATTATTATTATTATTATTATTATTATTATTATTATTATTATTATTATTATTATTATTATTATTATTATTATTATTATATACCGTCTTACGAAAGGAACTGGCTTGACTGACAAGTTTTATAGAGAATACTCATTACAATTATTAGCAAACTATCAAGAAAAAGATCAACCAAGGGACGATAAAGGTTGAAAAAGAATATGGAATGGAAACAACCAGTATACTTTTCAGCTCTCATCGTCTTAAGGTCTTGTACATGAGCCTGCTTATAACAACATAGATGATGGTATTAGTCCCAAACACCACGGAATTTTTATTCAGACGTGATTTGAATATTCTTCAGGTTGTGGGTGTCAGCAGTCTACCAGGATCGTCATTTTCTAGACAGACTTAACCACTGGGGGAAGATTTGATGTTCGATCATCTTCTATAAACTCCATTTTAACCAAGAATACCCACTGCCACCGTAGGTGCTTGCTACCTAAGAAGTAGTGCATGCTATTCGCTTGCAAAGCCTCAGCGTTCACATTTTACAATTAACTGTAAGTGTCGCGTTGTTATAGCAACCCTTTGCCAGATTTCTTTCTATTCAATATGGCGTGTTCCACCTGGCAGCGCGGTTGACGTCGATGCTTATGGTAGAATTTGTTATATTATTTCAGCCTTAGGATCAGTACCCGCCGAAACACCGACAAATATAGAGATGTATGAGATGGAATAGAATTATATCCTTTTATGAGTTAGAGCGGCCACTCTGTATCCTCACGGGCGTTGGATCGAATCCCACCACAGAAGGGAGTAGGGACAGCCCCTTCATTTACTTTCCACTAAGGTTCAAGGCCTGTAGTGATAGTAATTTCCAAACCGTGTGAGGAAATCAAGAAATTAAGGGCTCAATGTAGCTGTTGAAATCACATGTATAATTAGTAAAAGTAACTAGTAAATTAAAAAATATATATTCATATTAATTCTGTCGGTCACTTTTTCACCAGATATATACGTAGTTGTAATAGGCAAAAAGCCCTCTTAACTTCTCGACGTCTTCACACAAAGCCTAAGACCCAAAAGGAGAAACTCTAACGTCTATGGCAGGATTCGAACCCGCCCCCGATACATCCGATACTCACGGACACAAACACAAACATATATAAATTATATATATATATATATATATATATATATATATATATATATATATATATATATATATATATATATATATATATATATGTATGTATGTATGTATAAATATATATATATATATATATATATATATATATATATATATATATATAGTATATATATATATATATATATATATATATATATATATATATATATATATATATATATATATATATATATATATATATATATATATATATATATATATATATATATATATATATTATATACTGTATATCAACCATATTAAGCACACATTCATGCATAAACGTGGGTGACAGTATAATTTCCGAGAAATGAGAACGGAACACATTAGCATAAGAATATTCCGAGGTCTGTTTGAACTTTCGTGGGAATGTCCTATGGGTAATACCTTTATTTATTACAGCTCCCATCTATGTATCCTTGGAAGATGAGAAATACGATCCCTAGTCGAAAATTGTTGAGATCCCTGATCGAATATGATTAGGATTCAGGATTTTTATTTATTTCTATTCGTTCCTGGTGATGATCTGGGGATTAGGACTGACGTCATCGGGAGCTACTCTTCGTTTCATAACTGTAACTGGGGACGGTTACAGCTGTCCATGTGGTTAAGGGCGTGTTCTAAACATGCTGTTCATTTTATAGATTTGTCTGTTACAGCTGCTGTGCGGCTTATGACGTCAGCAATAAATGCTGTTCATGTTTTAGCTATGTCGGGTACAGCTGCTGTGCTGTTTATGACGTCAGCGACAAATGCTGTTCATTTTATAGATTTGTCGGGTACAGCTGCTGTTCGGCTTTGACGTCAACGACAAGTGCTGTTCATATTGTGGCTTTGTTATTAACAGCTGCTGTGCAGTTTATGACATCAGCAACAAATACTCTTCACTTTACGGCTGCCGGGTACAGCTGCTGTGCGGCTTATGACTTATCAAGAACAAAAGCTGTTCATTTTCTGGTAGCTGTCGGGCACAGCTGCTGTGTGGCTTATGATCTGTCAAGAACAAAAGCTGTTCATATTATGGTCGCTGTCGGGCACAGCTGCTGTGTGGCTTATGACGTCAGCAACAAATGCTGTTCATTTTGTGGCTGCCGTGTACAGCTACTGTGTGGCTTATGACTTGTCAAGAACAAAAGCTGTTCATATTATGGTCGCTGTCGGGCACAGCTGCTATGTGGCTTATGACTTGTCAAGAACAAAAGCTATTCATTTTATGGCTTTGTCGGTCACAGCTGCTGTGCGGCTTATGACGTCAGCAACAAATGCTGTTCATTTTATGGCTGCCGGATACAGCTACTGTGTGGTTTATGGGTTGTCAAGAACAAAAGCTGTTCATTTTATGGCTTTGTCAGAAACAGCTACTTGGCGGTTCGAGATTATTAGTCTCAGCAGGTGCTGCTTTTCAGTCTAAGCTTGTTAACAGCTGCCATAAGTGTTTCGGGTTGTGAGAAGGTTCAGCGTGTAATCTGCAACGTCTGTCACTTGCTGCTGATATTCACCGTAAGTTTACTGATGTCAGCAACGTCGGTTACGTTGATAAAACCTCTTGATATTGTTAATTACAGATGATCATTCGAATCTCTTAGCATCATGAAGAGTTGCTGTCTAATTTACTGTTCATCGCATATTATAGGAATGTTTAACATGCACTCATTGGATATCCTTTCTCGGGCATATATCTCGCTTTTTTCCACTGCATTTTGCCCGGTTTGTTCATTACCAAGAGCAGTAATGATTCTTTGAAGTTACTTCATAGATAAACTTCATCATTTTGACATTCCCCCTTTCAGTCTTTTACAAAATAAACTATCCCAAATGTTCATTTGAAGGCAATAACTGAAATTCTTTTTTTAAAGAGTCCCAAAACAAATGTCCAAAGGGCACAGAAGACTAGTCTTTTAGACCTTTATCCCAAATCCATGGCAATAACCTCTACCAAATATCAAAAAAGTCCTTTATTCTACCAAGCAAAAAAAAAAAAAAATATATATATATATATATATATATATATATATATATATATATATATATATATATATATATATATATATTGATCTATACATGGCATGAATTTAGACTTTTAATGCATTCCGATTCTCAGTGTACGTATGAGCTGGGCTGTTTATAGTTTTTTGCCCAAGAGGATGGTTATATTTTAGCACTCTATCCATTTTTAAAGATATCTGAAAGTTACAAACGAAAGAGGGCAAGTTTGTTTGTAAGTATATTAGGGTAAAGGCGAAAGCTCTTGCAACCCGTTGATTCATTTTCCTCATGGCCATATACTCTGTTTATATAAATACATTGGTGAAGCAATTTTGATTTCATGGGAAAGACTGCTGTTATCAGATGAATATGTTTCTGCAATACAGCCTGACTTTGAGAAGGGATTCGCTTCATGAAAAACTCCAACTTATTACCTGTGATACATGTAATAATGATCTAAGTTTATTAATTTGATGTATCAGCAAAACCAGAGTAACCCTCCTTAATGTTAGAAACTATATCCAACTAAGTAATTTCAGCGTCTTCTTAAACACACATCCAAGTGATAACTCCCACCTCGAGGATTCACAAATCTCGGAGGAAACTAAAGGAAAAAGGAATGCAAATCATAACTGAAAAATAAGTTTTCAATGAGGTAATGAATATTAATGCAAGCCTGTATAGATCCAAGGATGGTTTCATAAGTGGGCGTGGCCACAATACGTACTCGTATATAAGGCGAATAGCGTCTTTCTCCGACCTCAGTTGAGTGGCATCGCACCGCTTCTTGCAAGTCACTGTCGACTCTTTCCAGGTAGAATCCAGGACCACAGGTGAGCGGGAATGGATTCTATATTATATATATATATATATATATATATATATATATATATATATATATATATATATATATATACTCGTATTATATGATGTCTTTTTTTATTTATAAAAATAAAAATCTTCATGAGAAATATTTTTCTCGACGAAAACCGTGCGTCCTGTCTTGATGCTGTGTTTTTTCAATCAGCAGGATCGAATATAAACAGGATCGCCCGTTTGTTAAGATAAGATTCTGAAAAAACTTTACAACTAGACTGCAGCATGGAAGTCTTTGTATATCGGAACTCAAACAGTGATATTTTCATAAGATGCTTATTTTTATGTCTTGTTTTTAACATGTTTCTTCTCTTGACAGAGGGATGGTGCGCTTGCTCAATCAACAACAGTTGTTGGCAGCAGTGTTTCTTGTGACAATCACCATAGCAGCAGCTCAGACGTTCCAGTACAGTAGAGGTAATGATGATAATTCCTTCGTTCCTAATGTTTTTGAAATATAGCAAAGTCGCTCTTTCATATCCCACAAAATACTCGTGTAACTATTTCTCTTTGATTTATCTTTGTTTACATTATCAATCATTCGATTTCCATAATTTTCTTCAAATTCTCAGGGCTAATCTCGGGAATATCTACAGGGCTCAATGTCTGTCTTTCCTCTAAATCAACCGACCCAGTTAATTCATTCTGGGGATTTTCATTCCTTACCTCTTGAAAAGCAATAACACCCTGTTGGTAAATTATTTTAATTTTCTCACCCGTTGTAAGGTTGGACTAACGGAAGAAAGCGGTCTGATCCTACAATAGGCCAAAGGAAAGGCGTTGATAACATGATACAGACATTGCCCGTTTCTCGCCTACTGGCAGAAGGCGCCCCTCATCAGCATGGAGGATCAGCCCGCACTGTTCAGAAGGTAAACTTATCTTTTATGCTTAAAAAAAATCCTGTTCTGATATCTATTGGAAATGCACAAGAAAGAGTCAAAATAGGGTCAGTGAAGATTATATGCTTTACTAGGAAGTTTCCACTGCAACTACTATTACTGTTACCATTTCTGATAGCAATAACAGAGTTGCATAATGCTTACAGACCATAGAGGACCGCCTGCGTAATCTAGAAGTTGAACTGAACACACTCCTGACTGCTAGCAACTCGGCTCTACCACCACCTGGCAACGAAAATGAGTATTATCCAGAGAAGTAAAACCTCCTGGAATTGTATCTGAAAGTTCTTCAGTTCGTTCGGTATGATTATCATGTTTCTTTGCTCCTGCGATGATTTGCCTCATTTCTGGACGTTCTTAGCATTCTGTGATAAATTAAGTTGTATAGTCGAGGCTTTGTCTTTACAACGGCGACGGTGACGGGACATATGTTTGTTTTTAGGTTTACTACTACTTCTCCATCTTCTTTTTTTTCTGTTAAACTTTCCTTTTATATTCAGAATGGTATTATTTTAGGTGAAGCAGTAAAAGGAAAAGAAGGGAAAAGAAATTGCATTCACTTGTAAAGCACGGCAAGAACCCAGGGACTAGCAATGTGGGCTCCTTTTCATAATGATTAAGTTTCTAGATTCATTCCGTACGGCATTAGATACACAATACAGTAACTTATTTGCATAATATTGCCATTTTTTTTACTTTACAGTGTCAAGTGCAGCTGGACTGCAAGCATTTAGGAAAGCTTTGTAATTTTAGAGTTTTCATAGAGCCCATCCTATTCGTTCCCTATACCAAAAGGACAACGACCATATTGCAAAGGCTTGGTTAATGATTAGGCTTATAAGCACAGTATTTAAGTCATTTGGTCACATGATTAAATAAGTTTGTCTTTTTAAGACTTGAGAATGGCCAGCATTATTCCTTCTTTTATAGTTTTCACATTATTATTTTTAATTTTTTGCTTATTATTAACGCAAATTTCGTTTCTTCTGTTCACTAAATATTTTTTCGAGTTCTTAGGACTTAAGCAGAGACTGTATACTGTCTTTAAATGCTACAATTTGAAATGGATATTCAACCATTTTATGTTTGAAAGCCTATTCGTTTTTGTTAATCCTATTTGTTACTGAAGACTTGTGATTTTAGTGTAATAATTTAACATATTCTTAGCCAACCACTTTTGAACTGCGTTTACATTGAAGAGTTCTTTTTGAATATCCCTTGATCGGTTTAGACAGATTTTTATTTGAATAAATAGTAGACGTAAGGAGCCCAGTGAAGGATAAGTAGGAAAATAAATGTCTGTGCACTTGAAGGAATAGTTTTGTTAAACTTGATGGCTTAGTTGGTATCAAAGTTCATATATCAAGATATGATGTCACAGGATTATTTTATCTTGTTAGAAACTGTGTTACTATGTTATAAGACTTGACAGTTTGTTTGTCATACTTTTAGTTTTTTTCCTTCTAAATCTTGGAGTCCATGCTTTGTATTTTTTTTTATTGATCATGATTAATTATTCTGAAAGATTAATTTTGCTTCACCTGATTTATGTCCAGACTTATATTGTGTCTCTGCTGTCAGCCAGTATTATTGGTTATTATTTGTTCACTTTTTTTTTTTAAGACGATCCATGTCAGCGCAAAGCAGTTGTAAATTGAAGTCTTATTGAACAACTGATAAATACAAGTGTCTCCGAGTGTGATGTCGTCTAAAGATGGTAAATCAGAATAATATATTGTCATGAATGCGCACAGGGACTTAAGACCATTGAACGTACAATATTTATTAGCGATTCGTGAATTGGATTTGATTTTAACAGACACTCCTAATTTGATTTGATAGGAAGTCTTGACTTGCTTATTATGATTATCACACTGTATTTCAATATTATGAAATAAAAGAAATAATATGAAGGAGAATGGAGTTTTCCCTCTATAACCTTAGATGACACAAATTATCAGAGGCCAGGGTTTTATAAATCTAGTAAAATGTTAGATGGATCTTGGTGACTGCACTGCATTAGTAATCAGTGAAGGCAAAGATGAATACACGTTTCCTTTGAAGACTCAAAACCGGAACTGAAAGTCAACACTGTTGTTAAAAGTACCTTTCATGTGAGAGAAGATGGAATGGGTGAAAGAGGTACGGAGAAAATGAAAACACTTTGCAAATATAGGCATTTTCTCGTTTGTTTTACCTTCTGTCTTGACCTATTGTCAAAATCCAGGAAGAAGAAGCTTACTTCGCAGCGCCATCGGTCAGACAATTCAAACTGTAAACATTGGGAAGAAACGGGGCTATTATGGTTATTTCAATGACATACCATGAATTATTTTACACTTCCAACTAATTTAATGTACACATCGCATCTGGACCATTTTGAAGTTGTCTTTCTTGGTAAGTATGCGAGCCTAAGACCTAAGTTCACTCAAGATACATCATCAGAAACGATTGATAGGCCAAGGTCACAACCCTGCAGGTGGTTAGTGCTATCAGTGCACCTTATGCGGTGCACTGTAGGCATTACTTAAGATTCTTTGCAGCGTGCCTTCGCCCCCTAGCTGCAAGCCCCTTTCGTTCCTTTTACTGTACCTCCTTTCATTCTCTTTCTTCCATCTTACTTTCCACCCTCCTAACAATTGATTCAGTGCATCTCGGAGGTTTTCCCCCCCTGTTACACCGTTCAGACTTCCTGTCAATTTCCGTTTCACCGCCGAATGACCTCATTGGTTCCAGTGCTTGGTCTTTGGCCTAAATTCTATATTCAGTTTTATTCAGTTATTATCACCATGAAGGTTACGATAGTCAAGACCTAGGCCTACTGGTAGGCTAGGGCAAGCCTGGTTTTTATATAACAGTTTTTCTATAGCAGGTTACCGTAGGTGTGTAGCCTAATAGGCTAATTAGGCGTATGGGGGAGGAGGTTCCAGTGGGAAGCAGTGGATTTATATCAAGTAAAACAGATAAAAGTTATGGGATTACACTAGGGGTCATGGTCTAAAATGCACACAACACAAGATAAGCAGTTGGTAAAACTATAGACCTATGGTTTATGGCAAGCCTAGGCCTATGTATATTATCAATGACAAAACATAGCTTAACCCAAAGTACTAGGCCTAAGTGGTAAAAGTGCAGAAGAGTTGCAGCTTTAGGTCAAGGCCTATTTCTGTGGTCTACATAAAAGTCAATGAAAGACTTTTTACTGCAGATGCATCGTAACCTAACCTTACTTATCCTAACCGATCCTAGGGTGCATAGGCTACCCTGACTTGGCTGGGTTGTCTTTACCACTCCAAACCCCCTAGTTTGATATTGTGTATAGCAGAATGTGTGCACAGTTATTCTGTAGTATTATCCTATTGACAAAGTTGTGACAAGGCCAATTAAGGGTGTGCATTCTATTTCAACCAAGGATGCTTGGTCCCTACCTGGCTGCCAAGGTCTCTAGTCTCCTCTCCCTTTAACCTGACGTAGGGCAGTAGGCCTATAATTATTTGTTACAGGGATGCATCTGAGTATTATGATCCTTAACTTAAGGAAGAGTGCTAAGTTCCACCTGATAAGAAGGACGAGACCCCCCCCCCAGGTCCTCCAAACTAATTAGGTCTAAAGTGCCATAAATCTTGAAAGGAAAATAAAGGCATGCATCTTAGCCTAACCATGCACACTTAGTCCTAAGAAGCATTGTTATAGTCTAAGTAAGCATTTACCTTAAGTTTGCCTTATCCTTAAACCTATCTCTAGCAGTTACTTCATTGGGAGACCCCCATTGAGAAACCAGGTATTTTCAATGGTGGAGGACCAGGAGGAATGGTCAAATCTTTACATGCCCCTAGATGAGTGAATACATACACATGGTTCATGTGTTGAGTCAGTGGCAAGGCCCATCAAAATTATAAATCTCAAAGATGTGACAAGGGCAGTTACAGGGATACTTCTGAACCTAACAAGGGTGATAGGCACTACATGGCTGCAAGCTGTTGGGTATGGAATTTTTAAGTTAGCTTTATGATTACTTTGGCTGTATTCATAGCTAAGGCCTGGGTTTACAGTGTGAATTAATTATACATATCCATAAGTAATGATGCCAGATAATCACCTTACTGTATTCCCAACCCTTGAGATTCCAATTCAAATGAAATCATCTATCAACATTTTTAGCTAAGTACAATGTGTCATTTTGACATTTTGTTTTTTCCCATTTTTAACATGCTTCAAGAAAGTTCAGGTATTGAGCTTCAACTGTGGCAAATAGTGAAGGATAGGCATCACTATCTCTTGCCACTGACATATTTATGGTAAATAATCAAAAGAAGAATGTTGTGTTACTATTGAATAAAATTAGCAAAAGGAATCCAGGATTTTTCTAAAAAAAAAATGCTAAACTAGAAAAATCAAATGCTTTATAGCACATTTTTTATTTAGTTCATCTAAAAAAAATAATGACTAGTGTCCTTTTGCATTCTAGATTTATTGTGATAAATAGATTACAGTTTCACTGTTACTTTCTCAATTTAAATTTGCTCCTCTAATTTTACTGTTACCCACTCATGTTGAGTGGTGCAGAGTATTGTATTATTTTTTCTATGAATTGTAGTACAGTTTTGAAGGCCATACTAAACTTGGTTTCTGTTACAACAAGATTGTCCTGGCTTGTATTTGATCTCAAGTTAGAGATATTCTATAGAATTTGACATTTTCACATATATTCAGTGTTGTTCCTTATAATACAGTAGAAATATGATTTCAGATTCAAGTTTATGATGGCTGCTTCATCATCGAAGAAGATAATAACTCTTGGTAGCCCTGGTGGAGGATGTAAGTATTTTATCTTTCTTTCATTTTGATACTATGTTGTTGAATTATTCTGCACTTAAATTATTGTACTTGAAGAAAAAGTCAATCATACAAAATACAAAGCTCAGTTTTACAAGACTTTCTTTACCAGTAATGATAGATTAGAAATTTTGAAAATTATAATACAGTATCACATTACTGGTGATTAAATAGTATTTGATGCATTACTTATGTGGGATGTGTCTGTTCTCTTAATCACTGAAGACTTCACCTTTTCCTTGGCCTTCACAGAGGCAAGTCCTCTCCTTTCACTACTACTGGGATGCCGAGATGGGCAAAGTGGGGGTTAAGTCCATGTAGACTCCTTAACCCTCAACCCCCAGCTTATACCCAGCAGACCTTGTTTGGATTTCTTGGTGGTAGATTTAAATGTTACTACTGTGCCATTATGTCAGTTTTAGGTGCAATGATGGCAGCTTTAGTTAATTGGAACAAGAATTGCTGCTTGGTTTGTATTGCTATTTGCAGTGGATACATGGAGAGTCATAATGTAAAGGAAGGATATATTGAAAGGTATGACTTCCAAATGCTGTGATATTTGGCTTGGGTGCTGTGGGATGACGAAATAAAGAGGTTGCTTACAAGTGTAGTGTCAAGAAAATGGAAAATAAACAGATCCCAAAGAATGGGACAGATTAAATATTTAGGCTAGTGAGTATTGAGGAGGAACAGTGAGTCACAAAAGTACTAGATATGGAAGTAGCAGCTTGAATGTCTGTAGGAAGGCCCAGAAAATCATGGAGAAATGGTATGTATGAAAATCAGGACTAGATTGGAACACTGGGAGAAAGTACAGAAAGACAGTAGAGAGAACTCTGAAAAGGGAAAACCTGATGCAAAAATGGTAACAGTGATGATTTTCATGTCAAGTATGAAATTTTGGGTCATAGCCCAAACACTGGGTTCCTTAAGTCATTCAGTGTTATATATATTTAGTTGGTGAGGTAATGTTAATGATACAAAAAATGAACACTAAAAATTAACCATTCATTTCACTTGGAGATTTTAGTAGTCAATTCTAACACTTATTTATGTTTGAGAAATAATAAAACAACAATTAATTTAGGAAAAGGAGAATATAAGTATAAAAAAAATAAGAGAATGAGTCATGCAAATAGTTTCTCAAAATCTTAATGGTTTTTAAAAACCAAAAGTTCAGTAATGTCTGCAATTGTCTCCCAGAATTTTAGACGTAGATTTTTCATTATGGTCACTGTACATTGAACAGTGCACCATACTCAAGAGCACTGCTGCCATTTAAGATATACTGATAGGTTAAAACAATTTCACTCCTATCTGTTTGGAAGACAATCAATAACCTATGCTGCTTCTTATGCCTTTATGTTTTTTTATGCTGGGTATGAGACGGGAGGACTGTCTCTTGCCATTTGTTTAAAATATGTGACCTTGTGGGTCATTTCACATCCAAAAGGGGAACTATTTGTTTGATATATCTTGTGATTAGCATTTTTTGCATATTTGTTAACCTCTTCATTTCCATGAATCCCAGCTTTGTCAGTGATCTAGCAGAAACATTGACTTTTTCCAACAAAATATGTGGAAAAGCCAGTTGTGAGCCTTATTTATAAGTGGATCCATCTGTTCTTGTCAGCTGTTTGGCAACTATTTCACACCACAAGAGACTATTTATCTAGTGGTCTTCCTTGTACTGTATTCTACATTAATTATCTGTGACCCAGGTTCAGCCTGCCAACTGTTGTATTAGCATATGTTTGGCAAGCAGGTGTAATGATGTTATACCTTCTTCATAATGTCATCATAAATAACTGTCTCACCAATGCATATGACCATTTTAGTGGCTTATTCATTGTTAGTGTGTAACTAAGTGCTTCTTGTCTTCTTACTTTGGAGTGTTTTCTGTGATTATTAGTTTACTTAATATATTTTAGACCTTCCCCATGTTTCAAGCCTTATAGACCTCTTGCCCCTTTTTAGTTTTCTGAGATGGCTTTGTCTGTCCATCTGCACTTTTTCTGTCTGCCCTCAGATCTTAAAAACTACTGAGGCTAGATGGCTGCAAATTAGTCTGTTGATCATCCATCCTCCAGTCATCAGGCATACCAAATTGCAGCCCTGAAGCCTCAGTAGTTTTTATTTTATTTAAGGTTAAAGTTAGCCATAATTGTACTCCTGGCACCTCTATAGGCACCAACAACACAGGCCACCAATGGACCGTGGCTGAGTTTCATGGGCTGTGGCTAAGGGTTTTATGGGCTGTGGCCAAGTTTCATCGGCTGCAGCTAAGAGTTTCATGGGCAGTGGCTGAAAGTTTCATACAGCATTACAGGCAGTCCCCGGTTTACGACAGGGTTTCTGTTCTGACGCTGCATCGTAAGTCTAAAATTGTCGTAACCTGAAATATTGTAAAAAATCATAAGAAAACCTTACTTTTAATCATTCGGGTGTCTTGTAAATGACGTAAACTGCATTTTTATTGACCATTCTGCCCTTTTTGGAGCCATATTTATCCGTCGGATCAGTGTCATCAGCATCATAAACCTGGAACATGCATTGTAACCAGGGAAATAGTTTTTGATGAATATATTTGAAGAGCGTCATAAGCTCGGAATGTCGTAAGCCAAGCCCTCTGTAACACAGGGACTGCCTGTATATGTTGTACAGAAAACTCACTCGTGCTGAAGAAACTTCAGCGCATTTTTTACTTGTAAATAAGTATGCCAGAGGCCAAGATGTGACAGCATGAAATAAATAACAATCTTTGAAGAACAAGATTCCTGTGTGTATCATGAAATCTTGACTTTCTTCATATAGAGATCTATTGCTGATTTATGTGTCTCCAGAGGCAAGATTAAAGTGGGCAGTGACTTCACATGGTGTGTGGGGTTTTCCTATTATTTTTAAAGCATGAGACATTTTGAACCTAAAATGGAGACATTTCCCTTCACACACAAGCCTGTTGTTTGCAAACTAATGGCCCTCTTTGTTTGATCCCCAAGATTCTTTTCTCATTTTGAATACACATAGTAATATTAATTAAAACAGTTTTTCTTTGTTCTTGAGACTAGCTCTATCTTTAGGGATGAGTAAATAAGAAATATAAGTTAGAGAGGGTGATTCTCAGCATCTCTGTTCTTCACTAGTGATGAGGATGATCTCAAGAAGTGATACCTTTCATTTCTAAGGCAATTGTTTGTGATGGAGATATCCTTGTCATCATTCTTTCTGTTTTTGGGTTCATTAAAACAACCCCAGGGTGGACAGGTGATTAACTTGCTCCACCACCTCAACCTTCCTTTCAGAACTCTTGATCCACACACGAAGCATTTGATACCCAACACATTTCACAAATGACTAATGGTATTTTCCTTTTGTTCATTATGAGTAATGGTCATTCTGACTATGCTTCAGTCTATTTTTGAAGGGCATCCTACCAGCTGTCATCATGTAGGATTTTATTTCTATCATTCAAAAGTTTTCTTGAAATAGTTTTTTTTTATGTATCATTGCTGTATTTTTAAAGTATCTCGCTAATCACTATTTTAGAGTGACTCTACTCATGAAAAGTTAAAGGCATTGGTAAACACTTTAAAAAAACTTCCTTGAGTAGGCCTAGTTATTTCTGTTTGAAAATTCATTTGGTAAGGTAAGAAATGGTTGTATTACTCTACTGACAGATCTCCTGGGCGTTAGGGGCGGGGATGCTTGTCTCCAAAAATTTTGTTGATTGTGACAGGAAATAGGTGCTGAACTGTGGGAGATAGATATATATTTTTCTTTAGAAAATATGATAATTTCATATAAGCTACTTACCAAGTAATTACATAGCTATTAGTTTCTATTAGCCGGCAGCTAGAATTTTGAAATTCGCGGTAGAGCTACTTTTGTTTTGGCTAGGCGAGTTACCCTGCCCACTTTCGGGGTAAGAGAGGAACCAGCTCAGCAAACGAGCTCAGTATGTTTCTGCCGGCTGATGGCTGTGGTTACAGTGATTGGCAACAGCAGTTTTTTTAAATTTCTCTTCTCTTTTGATCTTGGAATCATTGGTGAAGTATTCTCTTTATGGTAGCATTTTTGGGCACAATTAGATAGTGCCAGGTTTTCACAGGAAGACCAGTATTACCAATTTTGACGTTTTTGAGAATTTTTTGACTCGTGGCTTTTCAACAAAGATTTAGGTATTGCAGTAAAGGCTGCAGTACGTGACTAACTAAAGCCTACTATGAGCCTCATACTCTTTGTACAACTTGCAGGGGTCAAATATGTTCCCCTGAACTGACTTGTGAGGAATGTGTTTCATGGGATCCTAAAATGTGGAAGACTTTGAGTAGTCATTAGACCAAATTAGACAGGGACAAAAAGAGGAAAGCAGCAGTTAGAGCTAGTAGCAAGAAGAGTTTAGCTAGTCAGGTGTCTGCTAAATCTGTTTCTGATAATTATTTTGACTCCTTGTCTATTGTTCCACCCAGTCCCTCTTTTCAGTCTGTACCGATCACTCTGCACCCTGGCTCCCTTCCTCCCGATCCCGACCCCATTACCAGCTTTGAATCTAGAATTAACCTTAAGTTTGGATTATTAGTTAATATGATGGAGAAAACTGGTGCTTTTGGTAAAGTCCTGATGGGCAAGGTGGATGTGAAAGGTGATGGTGAAGTGTTAGTGAAGGAGGTAGCTGTCTGTCCCACCAATTCTCCTAGGCCAAACTCCCCTAAACCTGGGAGGAGCCAAACTGGCAGCCCAAAGGGGGTCAGTGGGGTCTGCCCACAGGCAGTCACCCCCTCAGTCGTACCTGTTGCTGAGTCCCAGGTTATGGCAGGACGCTGCTGGAAAGGCATCTTTGTGGAAGTGGATCGTCTTTCGTCTAGTGCCTCCAGAAGTGATTCTAGTCCCAGGCGCCAGTGGTGTTTTCAAGGTGAATCTCACCCTCTGAAGAGGCATGACTTGGGTGTATCTCAGCCTCTTGCAGTTCCTGTTAAGAGGGTTAAAGAAACTTCTCCAGAATGTCTACCTTCCTTTAGCTTTTGAGACAGTCCGGAACATTTCTCCCAGGATCATCCGGAGTTAGTGGCACAATTTCCATCTACTAAGCGCTTAGTGTTCGTAAGCGCTCTTCTGTATCTAGGACCTCATCTTCTAAGCGCCCATCCTTAGTTTTGGAGGATTTGCTTGGGCATATAGTGATGTCGGAGCGCTTACCAGCGCCCATGCACCCAGCTTCTGTTCCTGTAGCTCCTGAACAATCCGCTTTACCTGAATCTTGTTTGGCTTCCGAGATGCAGTCTTTGGTGCCAGTGCACCCAATGGTGCCAGAACTTCCTTTACCTGTTTAAAATGCTGCTCCTTGTTGTGTGGCTCTTTCCAAGCGCCCCTCATCTTCTGTGCAACCATCGTCTTCTGAGCACCTCTTAGCCGAGTGCTCGTCGGATCCCGAGCTCCCATTGGTACTGTCCTCCTCAGCCCTCTGTGAAGTGGAAAGCTGGCTCTCAAGCAAGAGAGAGCAGGGGAGAGCCTCTTTTAGTTGTCCTCCGTCTAGATTGTCGCAGAGAAGATACCTTCTCCTGGTTGAGTGACTCCTCCAGAAGGTCGGCGTTCAGTTCAGCTAAGATCTTGTTCTTGATCTCGGAATTGGACCACCTTATCAAACACTTGTTTAAGGTCTCTGAAGTTCTCAGCTTTCTAGATTGGGCAGTAGGAGCTCTTGCCTGCAAATTAAAGGATTGTCTTCATATTCCGGAAGACTTCTCTTCGGATTTTTTGGGGGTCATCTCATGCCTAGATAAAGGTATTAGAGACGGTTCATTTGAATTATCCTCGCTATTTGCGATGGGAATTTTCAAGAAAAGGGAGCTTTGGTGTTCCTACACCACGCAGGGAGTAACACCTTCCCAGAAGTCCGCACTCCTCTTCTCTCCTCTTGACAAGAAACACCTACGCCCTCAGGCTGGCTGTGCTGCAGATTGCTTCTGATCTGCACTATCAGCTAGGCAACTTAGAGAGTCTCTGGCCTTCAACTCTAGGACAGTTTCTCATGTACAACCTCAGCCCTTTCGGGGTAGAGGCAGACAAAGAGGTATCCCCAGACCTCGTGGAAATGCCCGTTTCATCCCTTGGGCAAACAAAAAGTCCTCTAATAAACCACCTGCACGTAAGTGAGGATCTAGTCCTCCACCCACCTGTGGGGGCAAGGCTCATCCACTTTTGGGAGCATTGGGAAGAGAGAGGAGCGGATAGTTGGATTGTACAAGTTCTGAGAGAAGGTTATTCGATCCCGTTTCTGAAGAAACCTCCCTTAACCAACAAGCCCGTCTTATTGATAGCCTACTTGGAAGGCTCTGAGAGGTTTTCAGCCCTCTCCCAAGAAGTGTTAGCACTCCTCAAAAAAGAAGCAGTCGAACTAGTCGAAGACACCTCCTCTCTGGGGTTCTACAATCGGGTGTTTGTAGTCCCCAAAGCCTCAGGGGACTGGAGGCCAGTTCTGGATGTGAGTACCCTGAACTTGTATGTGCAGAAAACAAAATTCAAAATGGAGGCGTCCCAGTCTGTCTGTGCATCCATTCGTTTGGAAGATTGGATGATTTCGATAGATATGAAAGATGCCTACTTCCATGTCCCAATTCATCAGGACTCGAGGAGGTTTTTAAGGTTTGTGTTTGAGCACAAGGTGTACCAGTTCAGAGCCCTTTGCTTCGGCTTGTGTACAGCCCCGCAGATGTTCACGCGTGTACTAGCCCCAATAACGAAATGATTACACTTGATGGAGGTCAACATTTCGCTATATCTCGACAATTGGCTCATTTGCTCCCAGTAGAAAGAAAAATGTGCGAGGAACCTTCGCAAGACCCTTCTCCTAGTCCAGGATTTGGGCCTCTTGATAATCTTCCCAAAGTCTCAACTGACTCCTTCTCAGGAGATAGCTTATTTGGGGATGAGGATAAACTCATGGATTTTTTGGGCTTTTCCCTCCCCCCATAGGGTAGACTCGTGCCTTCAGAAGGTAGACAAGTTTTTCACCCTTCAGTCCTGTTCTGCGAACAGCTGGATGAGCCTGTTGGGGACTCTCATCCATGGAACAATTCATGTCCCTGGGAAGGCTGCACATGAGAAACAGTTCTTTCTGAAAATCAGCTGGAACTGAAAGAAATACCTGGATTTTTTCATTTTTCCAGTAATGAAGGAAATAAAAGAGTATCTAGTTTGGTGGAATACGAGACAAGCTCTCTCAAGGAAAGTCGCTCCGTCTTGTGAACCCCGACCTAGTGTTTTATTTAGACGCATCAGACATAGGTTGGGGAGCCCTCATGGGAGACAAGGAAGTGTCAGGCCTTTGGATTTCAGAACAGAGGAATTGACAGCAGTTCACTAGGGATTGCAAGCGTTTGCATCAGAGGTGTCCGGGAAGACAGTGACTGTCCACTCGGACAACACCACGGCACTTCTTATGTCAAAAAACAAGGGGGAACTCATTCGTTTACCCTTTGCCAAGCAGCAAGAGCCCTGCTCATTTGGATGTATCAAAATCAAACCCAGATCTTAACCAGGTTTATTCAGGGGAAATTCAACTTGTTAGCAGACAAACTCAGCCATCGAAAGCAAGTTCTCCCCACGGAATGGACTTTGTACTCCCTTGCAGTCCTAGAATTGTGGAAACTGTGGGGAAGGCCGGTTCTAGATCTGTTTACGACTGCAAAGAACCATTGTCTCCCTTTGTATTTTTGGCAGCGCCAGATCCACAAGCATGGGCGACGGATGCAATGCTTTCAGATTGATCGAACATGGACCTTTATGTCTTTCCCCCATTCAAGATGGTGAGAGAGGTATTAAACAAGTTCCGAAATCATCAGAATGTAAAGATATGACCAGTAGCCTCTTCTGGCCAGCACAGGAATGGTTCCTGGACTTGCTGAAACTTCTCACGGATTTTCCGAGGCTGTTGTCTCAAAAGCCCAAACTACTCAAACAACCACATTTCAGGCAGTTCCATCAAAGACTGCTTGCAGATTGGTACGAGTGAAAGAATTTTCAAAGGCAATTGCAGATGCTATTGCTCGTTGTAGACGACATTCCTCAAGCAAAGTTTATCAAGCCAAGTGGACAGTCTTCCGTGACTGGTGCAGGAGACGCAACATCTTGTCTTCTGAGACATCTGTAGCGGAGATAGGTGATTTCCTGGTCTATTTAAAATCTTCCAGGAATCTGTCTATCTCAACCATTAAAAGTTACAGGGCAATGTTGAGCTCTGTATTTAGACATAGGAGTTTAGATCTCTCCACTATTAAAGATCCTTCTGTTTTCATCAAGTCGTTTGACACAACCAAACAGAAAGAAGATAAGCTGGTAGTCTGGAATTTAGATGTGGTTCTTAAGTGGCTGTCACAACCACGTTTTGAACCCCTGCGATCTATCTCTTCGAGGGACCTAACTAGGAAGACTCTGTTCCTAGTAGTGTTAGCTACTGCCAAGCGGATAAGTGAGCTACATGCTTTTGGTAAAAAGATTGGATTCTCCCAGGGTGATGCAATTTGCTCAATTACCCTAGGATTCTTAGCTAAGAATGAAACCCTTTCCAATCCCTGGCCTCGCTCATTCATTATTAAAAGTTTAATAGATATATCTAGGTCTGGAGGACGTAGAAAGAACTCTTTGTCCTCTAAGGGCATTGAAATACTATTTACTTAGAACAGAAAAGATCCGTGGGTCTTCGAGCAACCTAGAACAGAAAAGATCTGTGGGTCTTTGAGCAAACTTTGGTGTTCAGTAAAGAATCCTTCTCTCCCTCTTTCAAAAAATGCCTTGGCATTTTTTATGAAGGACGTTATTCAAGAGGCGCACTCAAATTGAGGAGGATGTGTTGCCCATAGTGAAAGTTAAAGCGCATGAAGTGAGGGGGGTAGCCAGTTGCCTAGCTTTTAGGCATAATTTGTCTACCACCTGTATTATACAAACAACGTTTTGGAAATGCAAATCAGTGTTTGCATCTCATTATTTGCATGAAATTGAAACTGTCTATGAAAATTGCAGTACCTTGGGTCCTATTTTGGTTGCTGGTATGGTGTTGGGAGGAGTGTAGGAAGTCTTCCTTTGTCCTTCCTATTTACTAGCTTTTATTCATGGTGTTGAGTTGTAGGGGAGCTTGGGGGTACTTTGTATTTGGAGTGCTCACCAGTTTTTTGTCTATTAATGGTTGGGTAATGGTATTTTTTAACGTTTGGGATTAGGCGATTGTGTTTATATTCTCTGGTTTTGTTCTTTGGTATTGTGTCCAGGGCAGGGGCAACTTTGTTAATTCTTTTGTGCAATCGGATGCTCCTTTGCAACAAAGAACCCTGCTAATGTAGTAGGCGACTTCTGGCTACACCGCCATGCTGCTATAAGTTGAGATGAGCTCCATCCAGAGGCGGTACTTTCCTGTAATAGTTCTCTCAACAGGTAAGGAACCAGTAATCATTCTTACCAATGCTAGCCATTCTTATATTTCTTTTACATTACAATTTTAATGTATTAAGATAGATAATCCATGCATCCCACCTCCTACAATGTGGGATTCAGCTATGTAATTACTTGGTAAGTAGCTTATATGCAAATGACATTTTTATAATAAAATAAAGTTTTATATATACTTACCAAGTAATTACATAATCAGAGCCCTCCCTCCTCCCCTCGCATGGTTAAGAAGGCATAATCATATTGAGCTTGTTTGCTGAGCTGGTTCCTCTCTTACCCCGAAAGTGGGCGGGGTCACTCGCCTAGCCAAAACAAAAGTAGCGCTACCGCGAATTTCAAAATTCTAGCTGCCGGTTCATAGAAACTAATAGCTATGTAAATACTTGGTAAGTATGTATAAAACTTTATTTTATTATAAAAATGTCATTTTTACAATTTTCTCTTGAATATTTCCATGCTTTCACTTTTTTTAATTCCTGTGGCAAATCATAAGATAGTGCTATGTGTTCAATTTAAATTCCTGCATCTCTGTACATCTTTGGATTTCATTAAGCCATATTTATATGTGTTCCCAAATGGAACGCACCTTTTACCATTTTGGATGAATATTTTCCAAATAAACGTATACAGAACCAGTGGAGATAGTATAGATTCTGAAAGGTTACAGCTAATTATCTTCAAAGTTTTAGAATAACGTTAGGTAGGAATAGGTACAATTAAAATAAAGATATGTACATTTTATGGATCAGTGCAAAGTTGAAATGTATTTTTCATAGGATAACAATAGGAAGGAATAGGCAAAATTAAAATAGAGAAAAGTAAATTTTATGGATCAGTGCAAAGTTGAAATATATTTTTCGTAGAATAACAATAGGAAGGAATAGGCAAAATTAAAATAGAGATAAGTACATTTTATGGATCAGTGCAAAGTTGAAATATATTTTTCATAGAATAACAATAAGGAGGAGTAGGCAAAATTAAAATAGAGATAAGTACATTTTATGGATCAGTGCAAAGTTGAAGTATATTTTTCATAGTTTTTAAATACAAGACTCATTTTACTGAGAGTACTTTCCTCTCCTTCATTCCATTTGGTTCTTACACAACTGTTTCAGCTTTGAGACCTCTGATGTTTTGGGTGTTACTCACTTGTTGTGGTAATACTCACCTGAGAGTATTACTTGAGATTGTCTGTCAATGTGTCTATTAAATTGATGCAGGTGAGATTTGTTGTTATGCAGAAGGTATTCTTGAATGTCTTCATGCTGCTTTACTACTTATAAATTGACTGTCTACTGCTTTTGACCATCAGTACAGCATTATTAGTAGTACTGTAATTAGTTTAACAAAACTAATGAAAACTATTAAATCACTGGCCTGGTTTGGCTATCTATAATGACGATAGTAAAAGTAAAAGGTTCATATAAAACAAGAGTTTTAAAATGCGTATTTTTTGTACTTTGCAAACATTCCTTCTTTTCAGGGTCTCGGCCAAAGAAAATATGTATAGAAAGTGAAACAGGGTTGTCACTTTTGGCTAGGCTAGAAACCCGCCCAAATTTGACAGGGTTGGATCCCATCCTGTTCCCAAGTGGTCTCCAGCCAGGTGAAATTGTTCAACTTACTGGTCATCCTGGAAGTGGAAAGTCATTGATGATACTTCATTTAACAGTTTCTGTGCTTCTTCCAAAAACATGGAAAGGAATATACCTTAATGGCTGTGAAGCTGGAGTCATTTTTGTTGCTTGTAATAGTGATTTAAATATATGGCAACTTGAAAATATGTTAAAAAAGAAAGTAAGTATTATTGTTAAGTGTTGCAAAAGTGCCTTAAAAATTGATGGTAATGACAAATCTAAGCAAGATAGGATTAGTTGTGCTGATGAATTCAAAACATTTTTACAACTTAGTAAGGAAGTTATGAAAGAGGAAATAAGCAAACTTGTAAGGCAGTGTTTGAAGAATTTTATATTTCTCAAGTGTGCAGATAGTGGTCAGTTTGCTATAACCCTATCGTCAATTGATATGTATTTTCAAGATAACAAAAATGTTTCCTTAGTGGCTGTTGACAGTATATCTGCATTTTATTGGTGGGATAATAAATTCAGAGGTGGGACGTGGTACCTAACAGAGCAGTATTATAATAAGATTTTTGAAACTTTTGTCAGTCACATTAAAAAGTACAAAGTTGCCTTTATTTTTGCACGGCAGACCCTCTTTCGGAAAAATCGCCAGGGTAATAAGAGACAGAGGTTCTCTGAAGGAGGAGGAGAGCCAGAGAAGAGTGATAAGGATTACGAATTCTTGGGAAAAGAATGGGCCAAATCCGTCACCTTCAAGATTAACCTGTCAATACTCAAGTGCCCAGTCTTGAGCATAAATCAGGATATTGGCAGTGAGTTCTCACACGGGGAGTCTTCTGAATGTGCTGATGTTACTAAAGGTCAGTCTACTAGTAGCAAAGAAGGAGTAGGTGTAGGTAAGATTAGCAATCTTAGAATGTTGTTTTGTGCTGCTTTAGTATCAAATCAAAGGAGAGCGAAATTGAGTTTTACAGTCCATGAGGAAGGAATCAGATGGTGTAATTAATTGATTGCACGGGTATGTAGAATCTTATTTTATTACAAAAGGTCTTTTACTTTGTACAGTAGTTTGTTACAACTTGTAGTATGAGATCGTGAATTTTCCTAAGGGTGTTGTTTTAGTTTCGGAAATGAAATACCTGTACCTGTACAGTATTCAGTAACTGACTCGTGTACATACTTTGCAGATGTATATTTATATACCTAACCTTATTTATTTTTATACAGCACAAATTTAATTCTGTAGAGGCAAGTATTTTAGTGGTGTAGACTATATTTTTTTAAGGAAATTTTGTTATGTTTCATGAAGTTTTGTATTATATTGTTTCATTTTTTTTTATTCATTATAGACATTTAGATGGCCTTCTCTGAAAAAAGTAATTGTGTGGCAGTTTTCATACAAAAGCCTTGATATTTAAAAAAAAAATGGAATTAATTATAAAATTGTTTATAACTTTTTGCCTTTAACCATTGGTGGGAGATAGCAGCTGATATAGTTTTTATTTGACATGCCAGATTTGGGAATTTTATTCTTTGAGATGACTTTTGGAAATACATCTTTGAGGTTATCAGTTCTTTTGGTTTATAAATTTTCAGTTTACTTTTTAAGGCTGGTTTCTGAAATGTATTTTCTGTATTTCAAGTTAAACTGAAATTAAAACCATGTGAAGAATATCAAAGGTGTTTGCTTTCCAGTTTGTAAAAAGACTAGAGCCTATTTATACTATTTGAGAGAATATTTCAAGCTCTGAAGCATCTCATTAGTAACGTTAATTTTTCAGTTCTGTCAGTTGACATATAGTACTGTAACGGATCCTGTTAATGTTTAAAAGATGGAAGAGTAAAGACACTATAAATTTATGTCATAAGTAGAACTGTGACTCTTGTTACTGGAGAAGAAGCAAAGTTGAAAGTCTAGTCTGGAAAGTGGCTGTGTGGATCCTTCCATCCAAGTGTTGAGGTGAATGTAATATTCTGTACTGAATGTAACAAATGGTGTCACAAGGGATGTTAGAGATTGTAAAGTTAAAGTCGAAGTGGAGTACAGTACATATAATTAGTTTTTGACTACAGAGTGTATAAGGTCTGACAGTGAAGAGTTGGTGGCAGGGCAGATTGGAGGAGATGGAATATTTCAGACTGGAATGATAAAGCTAGTATTAAGAGGGCAGTAAGCAAAGCATAGCAAAAGCTTGGATATAGTAGAATGAGATTGCCTGTGGTGAAAATGCAGGGAAAGCAGTCAGTTAGAGAGGTAATACGTATGGGAGTGACAGAATGACAACTTGCCAGTATGATGGCCTAAAGGATCTTGAAGAAAGGATATAGATACGGGGATCAGATGGGAATTAAGTCAGAAAGGGCACAAGGTGGAAGGGAGTGGAGAAACTTTAGTAAATGTTTAACCTGTTGTAGTGGAAACATGACATAAAACCATTAGTGATGATAATATTGGATAACTCATGCAGACTGTTAGAAATTGTGCCATTACATTCATTTAATAACTAATTCCAAGAGTTCTAGTGGTGACATATAATTTTTGGTTCTAATTAGATTGCATAATGAATAAATAACGTAAAGTGTGGACGGTTTACATTACTGTATAATATCTAGACAATTATCATAAGGATGTCTCCCAGGATACAGATGGTACCAGCTGTTACAGAAACCTTTAATGAAAGTATTTCCCCTTGTAAGCAAAGTTTTATGGCCTCCATGTTTCATAGTTTTGACTTATTTGGTGTGTCTGTTCCTGAATAGAAAATGATTATGTGGAACTCAGACTTTTTCTTTATATTGCAAGAATTTTTGGAATCTTTTAATGAAGTATTATTCTGATGGCATTTATTTGCCTTCTTTATTTCTAGTTTGGTAGGCCTCAATTATAGTTCTTCATTGTCATGCTAGGAGCATTTTGACTAAAAATGTATGTATTTGTTTATCTTGGCATTTCTAGACTTAATAGTTGACTGCTGTGGTTGATAAGAATTTGCTGATAAGCTACTTGAAACTCTTGTCGTTTTTGCAATTATTGTAAATTTTTAGTTCTTTTTTCATTTATGTAGGAGTAGTCATACTTAATGGCAACAATTGTTTGTGTGTAGAAGTCTTTTATTGCAATTTTAAAATTTGTTTTCATTCATTTTCTTTATGGAGACATCAATGCTTTGTTGTATTGATAAAGAATTCTAAATTAATATTCAACCAAAGGTCATGTTAAATTTTTTTCATTTTAATTACTCTCAACTTATGGGTGGTAGCATGATTATGATACAAGTCTTTTTGTGACTTAAAGGCACAGGAACATGTCTTTTGACTGAATGAGAATATTAGGTACAGTGTTGTTTCAGCAGCTGATAACATTAAATGTCATTAGCAGTCTTGGTAAGGACGATGATCATTTGTATTTTTGCTCACATTTTGTCATGAGCCATTTTATGTACATCCATCCATCCATATTGATGTAACATAAACTGCTATTGAGTTGGATAGAGTGAGGAAAAGAATGAATGGGAAGAAAGGAATTGAATTAAAGCTTGGAAACTAAAGAATGAATTCTTCAAAATGGAAAATAGAAAGTTTTAGCAAATGCAGAATAAAAAGTTGAGGGTGTAAACCAGATAAGCAACAAAAAGTATAATATCTGGGGAAGGATGTAAATGGAGATTCACTAAGGGTAACTGAGTATGGAGAGGTAAACAGCGAGAAGAGGAGGGAGGCTCAGGCAGATGTCCGGAGCAAAGATGATTCAGAAACAACCAAATCTGAACTTGGCACATCAGAGGGAAGAGAGACAGCTTTTGGAATAGGGAAGTGGATAAAGAAAGGGTAGAAAATATATGCAGGAGATATGGTATGTAAAAGATGAAAATGGAGAAATCAAAATTCAAGAAATAATGAAACAGTGAATGTATTGCTTTGATAATGTAAATGAAGACAGAGATTATTAGAGAATGTGACACCTGAAGAGATTAAGATAACCCTTGGGGGGATAAGAGAAAAAATGCAGGCCATGAAAGGTCCAGAATCATTGTAATAAAAAGAAATTTTCTGAAAGTAGCTAGAAAATCATTCGATGATGAGCTGATCAATTTATATGTAACAGTGAAAAAGATGAAAGGATCAGAAATGTGGAGAAAGCCAAAATTGGTGAAGAAAGACAAAGGAGATTCACTACAGTGTGATAAGCATAAAGGAATAATTTTTCTAGAGTATTGCTTTCAATGTGATTATTTTATTATTTTGTCATATTGGCATTACAACAAGAATGCTATTAAAGTACGGGAGAAGATGCTACCAGAAGTTTTTGAAAAGGCTTTAAGCATTCTAAGTGTGGGTTGGGCACTATGGAAGGACATTATTAATGATGCATCTGTCATATGAAAAAATAAGTTATATATCTGTGGCTCTTGAGAAGGCCTTGGCAGAATACTGAGATTGAATAATTAGATAGGCATTATAAGAGCAAAGGACACCAGAAAGATTAATTTAACTGTCAAAATATTAAGTTAATGAATGGTTACTTCAGGTTAGTAACTCGGCTTGGTATTCACACAAGTTAGTCAGGCCTATCAGCAGACAAAACTACAGAACATCTGTAATTTCTTTGTTACAGTGGTTAGTCCATTGATTAGTGGTTGCACAAATGAAATTGCTCTAATATAGCTTCCTTTAAAACCAAGTTTTTGTGTAGCTTACAACTTTCAAATAGTATTTACCATTACCATTTAGGTTTATATGCCTTAGTCCAACAGTAATGATCCAAGTACTGTACTCTACAGTTGCTCAGTAAAACTCCCCTCTTGAGTAGATGGCAGTCAAAATTGCTGTGGATGGTCCTTGTATACATGATGAAAAATGTTAGACAAAATTTAAACCCTAGTCTCTAACAAAGGTTTCAGGTAACATTATAAAAATAGGAGTGTAATCATGGTAGAAGTCTGTGAGTGTGGCGAGTCTAACTTGCGAAACCTTGTAAAATTTTATTAAATATAATGCTTGAATTCCTTTAAAGGTTTTCATGTGTGTTAAGAAGCTCATCCAGATTTGTTACTTTGCACTATAGGAAAGGAAATAACCAACTTCTTTGTTATCCTAGCTAATGATGTACTTTATATAAAGTTATTGTGATAATTATTATGATTAATTAGTTTAGTGAAACCACCAAGTCACATTTTTAGCCTTACTTAGGTTTTATGGAGAATTTTTTCCTAAGTGAGAGGTGAAACTTGGGGTAAGGTAAAGTTACAGAAGTTGGAAGCAAATTTATTACATTATCCAGCTGGATTTTAATCTCAAGATGATTTAATGACCCTCCAGTTCGTCCATTAACTGACTAATGGGTAGCTTTCAGCTCATCATAAGGACATACAAGAACTGTAAGAAAAAAAATACAGCGTCAAATACTACTGAGTTCACCAAATGAAATGGCCCCAGTATCCAGTAGTGTTGTAATAGGCTTGGGTTAAAGAAGCCCATAAACTTAAAAGCACCCAAGGTAAACTATGTGAAAGTGAAAAGAGTAAATGTTGGAACAGTGTTACAAAGAATTGGAGGTTTTAGAGATGTTGGCAAGGAGAATAGTGAATGTACAATCACTCAAAAAAGTTTTGCAACATACTTCAAAACTTTTCGACAAC
The DNA here is from genome assembly GCF_040412425.1 of Macrobrachium rosenbergii. NCBI lineage: Eukaryota > Metazoa > Arthropoda > Malacostraca > Decapoda > Palaemonidae > Macrobrachium > Macrobrachium rosenbergii. The sequence goes on along the minus strand of NC_089781.1, from coordinate 81,505,880 downwards.
AGCTTATAATAGCGACATCTGGCGCTATTTGGCAACTCAGTTGTAAGCGCTCCTGAAAAACTGAACACTAGTGGTGGGTCCGAGAAATTACCTGCAGTTTCCCTTAAACACGGCTTTTTCTGATACTGCTTACTGTTGTCATATTTTACTTAATTAAAGGATGTTACTGTAATACTTCAGAGGTCATCACTGTTATTATGTTTTAATATTTTCATCTCCAACTGCCATCACTATCGTTGTTTTATCTCCTTCATATGTGTGAACTTTGTAGGCATAGGCCTACGACTGTTACAAGTTGAACTATTAGTCTTATTAACATCAACAAATATGACTTTTGTAAAGATTTGCTTCACATTATTATTAATTAAATTTTTGAATGACTAATCCTATGTATATTGTGAACTAGTGAAACTTAATATAAAATATACTGAACTATACTAACAGATTTCACGTCTATTTTTGTAATACATAGAATATAATTGCACACACATACATACATACATACATACATACATACATATATATATATATATATATATATATATATATATATATATATATATATATATATATATATATATATATATATATATATATATATATATATATATATATATATATATATATATATATATATATATATATATATATATATATATATATATATATATATATATATATATATATATATATATATATATATATATATATATATATATATATATATATATATATATATATATATATATATATATATATATATTATATATATATATATATATATATATATATATATATATATATATATATATATATATATATATATATATATATATATATATATATATATATATATATATATATATATATATATATATATATATATATATATATATATATATATATATATATATATATATATATATATATATATATATATATATATATATATATATATATATATATATATAATGCCGTTATCATGTGTAATTTCTTATTTCTTTCATTGCTACTTAGGCCTATCATTTTGATGCCTCCTATGAAGTTAACTGAATATATAACGCCTAATTTTGTATTTCTTATTATCTAAGTTTCTAAAGAATTAAAATTAGCTAGAAGTTCAACATTAATTTAGTTAATGCTAAATGCCAGCAGTGATGAAGACTACCATGCTCATCAGTGGAGAATGTCTCCTCCTCATCGCAAAAGATGACTCGGGCCACTGGATTATATTACAACGCAAACCCTAGCCTCTATTCTTTGTGTTTCGCTGATATGAAGTGTTTCTTGACAGGAGTATGATGAAATAATATCTTGGTCTCATGTAGCCTGTTAAGGATGGTTTGAGCAGCAACTTGAAGGGAGAGCATAATGTTCTCTCTTTATAGCAACATCGGTTGTCACGGGGAGTTAGGAGGGGGTGCCTTAAGATCATCCGATGATGATCTGTAACGTAGTGCAACAATGGGGTTGTCCTCCAGTTTTTACAATGAATTTATCATGTTTCCTCGTTCTCTCTGTTGTTGTATCCTCTATACATGGTTGTTTTATTTACGCTAAGCTGCCGAGCAATATCTACAATAGAAACATTAGTCTTATGCAAGCTAATGATTGTGGCGCCGACTTAGTCTGTTGCCCATCTTATCGCACGTGAAGAGAGTTTAAACTTCTCCTGCCTAAATGTGGAGTCACACGATAACATACGACGTTATGAGTTTTTTCTTTTTGTTTTTGACAACGATAATGGTTGAATTCTTTTCTTTCTTTATTTATATATAATTTCATTGATGGTTATTCAATATTATTTTATTAATCAATAAGTTTTTCTCTGATTCGAAATATAGTTTCTTCTTTGACTCTTTTTCCCAATCATCTGAAGTGAAATTTTTCAAAATGTTTCATCATTTTTCGTAATATGAATTTTTCACTTGCCATTCTTTTTTATATTGTTAACCGTATGATTAATAACCAAAGTCGCCTAAGAAAATTACATTTCCTTGTAAATATCAAAAGAACAAATTACTGTTAGGTGAACGAAAACTTCTGGAACGTGTTGCAAAACATTTTTGAATGACTGTACATACAGTATAGAGGAAGGTATATACTAAGAGAACAAATAAGATTAGAAGTAAGTTTTGTTGGGGTGAAAGCAAGAGAAGACAAAGTGTAGTTGGTTTGTTTTTCCAAAATAAAATGACATGATGTAATAGAAGTAGGTAAAAAATTGAAAGGATATTGAAGATCAAAATATTCCTAGGCAAGAAGGTAATGAGTGTTCTCAGCTTTTGCACCACAAACAAGGAAACCAGAAGAAAAATGGGAATTGTGGGGAAGTTGGTGTATAGTGGCAAAAGTTCCATAGGGTATGTTTGTAGGAGGTGACCCAGATGCTAATGTGGGAGCAGAAAGGAGAATCTGAGATATGACAAAAGAATAGAGCAGGTGCTTTATAGAGAGACTAGGAGTGAGAAGCAGTACTATACTGAAATTTTGTCAGATGCTGGTAAATAGAGATCTCAAAGATTGACAGGCTTTGGCCATGTGATGAGTAAGGGTAAGATCAGTCGATCAAGAATAGCAGTAGGTATGAAAGTATCAGGAAAAAGACCAGTGAGAAGCCCAGAAGAGCATAGTTGGGGATCTGCACTAGATGGATTATTTAAGTAGAAAGTTCACAAGACAGAAAAGAGTAGGGAGAACTCATCATACATGTGTAGTTGGGAAGGTATTCGTTTCTTATAAACTGTCAGTTGTACTGCCTGCTTTTACTTTCGTAGGAACAAGCTGCTCAATAATTAACTATGTTGGAGCTTCAATTATCGTGCTCAGATGTTTGCTATCTTCCAAACTTTCACAAGTTTTCCTTTCATATATTTTGGTTAAATGAAAATTATGTTTCCCCTTAAATACATTTATTATAGTCTTTAAACTGTATAACTTTTCCACCTTTCAATGGGTAGTAGTGACCGAGTCTTTATCTTAAAAGGCACTTTGTAAAATTCTTGGACTTAGAATTTCACTTATTCTATGGGCATTCAGAAATTTTATATAAGTCACAAGTCACTTCAAGCTTTCACTGTCACCTCTCTACACATCTGACACACTTCCTGCCCTGAGCCTTTTTCTAACTGACTCTCCTTCCAAAGTCTTTGTATATATGGGTATTCATTCAATGCTGAGATCTGGTACAATTTTCCCAAGTTTTGTTCAGATGGGCTTCCCTTTTCCATTAACGTTTCATGTTTAATTATCTGTACAATTCGTTCAACGATCGTTATCGAGTTAATGTTATGGTGTGCGAGGGGTCACTGGGGAAGGTCAAGATCTCAATTAGCTATTCTGCCCAGTGCTGTAGGTGATAAACACATTGATTCGACGGGCAACTAACAGTCAAACTCAGCATTTGGGATCACTAAGTTTCGTTATCACCCCTTTTCTGTTTTGCTCTCTCTATCTTTATCAAAGATATTCTGCATGCCCTCGTGCATATATGAAGGTACAGTATTTAGTTCGTTCAATTATAGACTTGATTCCATTGTACATGTATATCTGCAAGGGGCTATAGTTGTAAAAAAATGGAACCAAATAAGACTAGATTTCATTTATTCATGTATTCAAAGCCTCATGTGTTTTTTAAGAAGGGGTTAAAAGCAAATTTATGCATTTGGGATAGGACCAGTAGGAAGTTTCACATAAAGAACACAAAGGGGAGAAGTGGTATAAAGAAAAATATTGGACATTAGGAATATAAACACCACGTTTAAAGGTTTGGTTATATTTTGTTAGCTGGCACTATATGCTTCCAGGGGGTGTCCTGTATTTAAATCATTCACAGTAATGAGGTACAAGTATGTAAGGGTCCAGTGAATGGAATATTTAAGCAACATATTGATCCTTACATACTTGTACCTCATTACTGTGAGTGATTTAAAAAGACAGGGTTTTTATTGGCATGGAAAATACTAGGAAATGGGGACTATGGAACATTGTAGTGCACTATTTATAGTGAGACTTCATGCTGGAGCATCAGAGCATCATCTGTGTGCATTTATTTGCTTTGAAGATGTAGATCATACTTCTTGAAATACCAGGGTATTCTGTATAGTTCTTGAAATTTAAGATATCTTGAGCTTTATCTTATGGGAAGTTATGTTATTTTAGATTTTGCATCTTGAAAAGTCGTATATTTTGTTATTTTAGATCTTGCATCTTGAACTGTTTTATATTTTAGACCTTGCATCTTTCTTTTTGAAACATTTGACTTGTTGCATTTTTTTAAAAGTATGTGGTATTCTAGATTTTCTCTCTTGAAAAGTCACATTTTATTATAGATCTTTCTTTTTGAAAAGTGCTATTGCAATCTTTACCCTCTGCATGTAAGTTGAATAATCTGAAGACAAGACAACATTACTTTAATCTGACACTATCTTTAACATCAACAATGACTGTTTTTGGTGTGGGACTTTCAAAAAGATCTAAATTTGAGAATTTTTAAAAACAGGCACTTTAAAATACATGACTTTTCAGCATAAAAAGTTATGTGGCATTTCAAGATGCAAGAACTAAAATATCTTTTTAGTTCTTGCATCTTGAACTGCCACATAATTTTTTATGCTGAAAAGTTATTTATTTGAAAGTGCTTCCAAGGTAAACTGCGTAGAACTGACTGTATACCGTCTGGGTGGGTGGTGCTTCTGCCCCTACCATTGGTAATTGTTACCATAACCAACCTTGCAAAAGTTTAACGGCTGGACTTCCAGCTTGCTGAAAATTAATCTCATATGTAAAGGTTGAGGGTTTGTACTCTTGTAGTAACAAGTGCCTGTTTTTAAAAATTCTCAGATTTAGATCTTTTCGAAAGTCCCGCACCAAAAAACAGTCATTGTTGACGGTAACAAAGATAGTGTCAGATTAAAGATATTTTATCTTGTCCTCAGATCATTCAACTTACATGCAGAGGGTAAAGATTGCAATAGCGGTTTAAACATATGTTATGTATATGTCCAAACTTCAGTTACAGTAAATCACAAGCTTTAAAAGCAAATCACATTAGGAATATGTGCCAGATCTTCATATTTATTGGTTTATCCAATTATTGAATCGGAGGAACTGGTTTTTATCAAACAGGATCTAAATCATACATTCAAAACAAATCCTTCAGTCTACCCCTATGATAGTTAAGAATTTTAACTCTGGTTTTGTTAAACTGCATAATGATAATAATGAACGCTGCCTTTGAAAATGGTTTTGTTAAACTGCATAATGATGATAATGAACGCTGCCTTTGAAAAGTTGTATTTCATACCTTATCTTTATAAAATGGTGCATATTTTATATAATGCATCTTGGGAAGACTAACGTTGTAGATGTTATCTACTGGAACGTTGCTGATTTTGTTCCTTTCTCTTTTGAAAGTCACTGTTTTTTAGGCATAGTCATTTTAATAAATTTTAGACCTTACCTTTTAAAAATCACACACCTGTGACGTTGCGTGTTACAAAGTCACTTATTTGATTCCTTACCTTTTTGACAAGTTGCCTATTTTAGACTTTACTCTTTGAAAACTGAAGTGTACCAACCTTGTGAAAAGATATGTTTTAAGCCTTTTCTTTTCCAAGTATAAAGCCTTTTCTTTTCCAAGTATATTTTGTGTCTTTTTTTTCAAGTGTATTTTATACGTTGTTTTTTCATGAAACATTTTATACCTAGTTTTTTCAACACGTAATATTTTAGATCCCACATTTGAAGACATCTTAACAAAAATATAAAAAATAAAGAAAATAATAATAAACAAAATAAAAAAAGAGTCTAGAAACTCACTACCTGACACGAATTCATAACTGTCATTGGTGTCTAGTTTTAACTGTTAGCAGCAATAAAATAGTTTGCGTAGCAACAAGTGCCTTGAGGAGAGTTGAACCCTTCCTGGTTTGGCAACAGTTTGGTAACAAATATCCTTTTATGTGATGTGCATAAAATTAGTTATCTTAACCTCTCTCTCTCTTCTTCAAGCTGCTTTGGTATAAAATGATAATTAGTTATATATATTTTCACTTTTATGAGTGATATGTGTTTTGACCACAGTTGTGAGTATTAGATTTAGGTATCATTTTCATATAACAAGGAACATTCTAACGGTGCCGTAAGGAACTGAACAGTGATGGTTAACGGCTGTAGTTTCTATACTATTTATTAGTTCAATAATATATTTTGTGGCTGTTGATTTTGTCATATTTATAAATCCAGTGTACGTTTGAGAATTACAGGAAAATAAGCTTATTTAGAGGTTGTCTAGACGCTCACACAGACAGGAGAACAATTGAAGATATATGATAACATTGGCACTAATTATACCTTTAACCTGTTTATATTTCTTTGATGAAGAAGAAAGCATGTAAAAAGCGAAGTAAAAAGAAAACTCCTCCGTCGTGTGTACCTCGCGTGCGCTTAATCGCGAGGGGAGAGGGAAAAGAGGGGAGAGGAGACGGAAGGGGGAAGAAAGGGTCGAGTAAAATAGACGACGGAAGAGTTTATTCAACCGGTTTACTTCTACACCAAAGCTCAGTCAGGTTCCAGGTACGGAGGCGGGAGCACCTGCGCGCGCGAGTGAGTGGGGTTCGTGGTGTGTTCCGGGAGTGTTCGAATCTCTCCATCTGGTTTCGACCGATTTTATAGTCGTATTATGATACAAAAGAAAAATGTTGATATGCACTGAAAGAAAATAGAGTAGTATAGAGATTTTTATCGAAGGTTAAGCTCAAATGACGTGTATTGATGATGGCAATGCTGTAATTAGGCATACGGTCTACAGTCCGATTCCATGAAAGACTGTTGAGTGTTTTGTTATTCATTCAACAAACCGTTGCTATAGTTATTCATCCCATTCTAAGTTGCACATTAGATCTGTATTTATTTGTCTGTTTTCCCTCTGATGTTAGGCTAAAAATAACTGTCTTTTCGCAAACCCATGTAATTTTCTAACAGTTTAATGGATTTTCGTACAAAAGGACGTTTTCTTATAGAGAGTGGCGTAAAGAAACTTGTCACTGTTTGAGTGCAATCTTACAAACTCAGTAGTCGACGAACGAAGGATTATTCATTTGTGTGAAAATAGATAACAGGGTTTATTTCCTCTTAGTTTCAGCTAAAAATAAGTGAGACAAACATGATGTTTTTTTATGATAAACTCCTCGCTTGGACTAGCCGTCGTCCAACCTGGGGCCAACTCTCTGTCACCGTTAGACACTTTTATAAGTATTCAGAATGCAGGTAATATAATCCGAGCTTCGGCCTCGGAACGGTACGTAACGACCCTAGGCTCGGGGAATTTTAGGCTAGGCCTTTCCCCTGTCTTTATATTGCCTAATTGAAGGCATGGACACACGTGATAATAAAATAATGTGAAGGTATCTCAAATTCCGAGATAGCTTCCACGTAATAGATAAATTAGTAAAAAGTAGAGAACTGTAATAATTTACAGCAGAATATGTAAACAAATGTATGAAGAGATTTAGATACAATGGCTTTGTTACTATATTATTTCATTCACGAAAGGTACATGGTATCTACTATCCTAGTAATAACCATCGTTAGAAATGCCTTGGTTTTAGATGTTGAATCTCGAATTCTGGTAAAATCCTCTTGCCGTTAAATGTTAATCATTTGCATAGTATGTATATATATATATATATATATATATATATATATATATATATATATATATATATGTGTGTGTGTGTGTGTGTGTGTGTGTGTGTGTGTGTGTGTAGTAATAGATTTGAAAAGGCGAGATTTCCGAGATACGACTATATGGTACAAAATTTAACCATAAGTGAAAAGACATTAGTGTGTTTTGAGGTGGTTTGACCACGTAGAGAGAATTAGTGGCAGTCGGTTGTTATAAGGTGCTTAAATGGAGGTTTTGGGAGACAGGGAGACCGGGAGTTTTGGTCAGATTGGGAAATAGTGGTATTGGAATGGAAAGGAGCCAAATGTCCAAAAAGTGGTCGGTGTTGTGGATGTTTTCTGTCTTGTGGTTCATCCATGAGTCATTCTCTGCCGTTAACCCTTATCTGATTCACCCCTTCTTGGGTGAAATGCACACACACATATATATATATATATATATATATATATATATATATATATATATATATATATATATATATATATATATATATATATATATACATATACATACATACATACATACATACATACATACATACATACATACATATAATATTGGGACGTTTTGACCCATCAGATTTGAATACTCGTACATTTTGAGTAAAATAGATCATATTTTTGAGTTTCAAGGATGCCACCACCATTGCATTGTGTACTCATAATGTATACAAATTGCACAGAATGCTTATTTACTATGTTAGGCCGTGCACCTTTTGTATCATAGGGGTCAGCAACAAGCCGAGCCAAAAGATGTAAATAAATCCGATGTTTTCCTTGCATAGTAAAGACCAGTAATGGTACAGTATTCCATTTATTATATACTGATCGATGTTTCATGTTTGCCATTTCGTATTAGAAAGGCTACCACTCACAGTGAAGATTGCGTGGTATAATACAGACGATATCGAAGGTTCATTTCATTAATCCTTCGGCCCCAGTTGGATTGTTTGTTGCCTTTTACCTGTCATCCATTCCCGCTAGTTTCTTCTCACTTGGGTGTCAAAGATTGTAACTTTTAAGTTTTCAATTATCTTTCCAAAACAAATCCTCCGGGTGAACCTTACGAAATTCTAGCAATACGGCTTGGTGGTCCCAATAAGAAGAAGAAGAAAATTCTTTTCTCTTCTACGATAATATACAGCAGTTCTGTAGAAGAAAAAGGAATTATAAGGAAAAGTGAGAATGTTTAGTATAATATAATAATAATAATAATAATAATAATAATAATAATAATAATAATAATAATAATAATAATGCAGGCTTACCTCTTGCTGTTTTACACGTGGCGTGTACGATTTCCTCAACAATTGGCTGTCGGCTGTCCGTGCAATTCTGCTGGAGAAATTATTGCTGTGTTCGGACCCAGCTCCCATGACCCGACTTCTAATTCCGCATCGATTGCCCTTATTCACATGTTTTTTATTTTATTATTTTGATATTCAGTACTATTTATCTCTAATTTTTCTTCTCGTTTCATGTTTTGACTATCTACTTCGTGTAAGGTTTCTCAGCAAGTTGATTTTAATACTTGTTATTATAATCTTGAATATATCTGAGAGATCTGTGTATCTGTCTCATGATAAAAAAATAATAGCCTCTTATGAATATGACCTACCGGCCTTGTGGTAGGGTCTTGGTACAAATCCTACGGATCCAAACGTGCTAAAATAAGGATGTCTGTTTAGGTAAAGAATTAATTGACGATTCAACTACTGTCTTCATTCACTGATATTTTTTTAAAGCTAGACCAACACGGTGGCAGTCTAATGTCCTCTTCTATTCCAAACTCGAAGAAAACAAGAAAGGGAAAAGGACGGAATAAAGTGAAGTTTAACTGTCAATGGAGCGATAGGAACCTTGCGAATCCTTTTGCTGCCAACGTCCATTTTCCCTTTTTCTTTTCAGAGAAACCTTAGTATCTTGGAGTAGGATATAAATTTCGATCGAGGCAATGGCTGCATCACCCGTTTCATTATTAACTTTGCTCAATACTTGTACTATTACTATTAGCAGTTGGTGGTTCTCAGCATCCTCCTTCATTGAAGCTTTAACTCTTAATTGTGTGTCCATGTTTTGTGCCTGTTAGTCATCTGGGTCGTCACACTTGTTTGCCTTAGGCCTGAAGGGGACCTTTCAACCTCTGGTCTCAGACCTTGGGTTTGAGTGTCTTTTCTTGAGTTCAACCTCGACCAAAGTTTTCTTTGCTTGTTAAGTTACGTAAATTCACCATGTAATTAATGGTAATTTTTATAACATGCTTCTAACCTTTCTGTTAATTTCCACTATACTCTTCTTTTTCCTTAAGAAGGCAGTATTTTGTGGAAGCCATGTATGAAAGTTTGAGATGTTAGGCGCTTTGCACATGGATCTTTTTTATAATATAATAATAATAACAGTAATCCACTCCTACCCTGCACAGCTATCCTTCGAGTACTCCGTGGCTACCACTTCCATTGCACCTTTTCAACCACGCTATAGACATTACTAAAGGTTATTTGCAGCCTTACTTCGGTCGTAGCTTCATTCCTCTCTGCCTTTTCCTTTTCCTTCCTTGCATCTTTCTCTCCTTTCCTTTGGTTTCTTCCCTCCTAGGCGTCCAGCTTCTTTAGCTCTGCCTGGCTCCAATTTTCAGTTCTGATTTAAGAAGACATTCTTGTGTGGGGCCTATCACAGTGGATGCGGCTCAGTATTTTAATTCAGTATGCACGCGCTTTAGATATGGGAAAGCAAAACCGCATTCATACATACACAGTACCCTTTTATTCACTCACACGCATATTATGCGAAAGAGTAAATCGTTTCGGACAGACTCGTTATTTCTCTGGGCAACCGAAACCTCATTAACGTGAATCGGCCGCTCCGTGGCGGCCGGACGGCGTTATGTATTGATTGGCGTGTCGAAAACATCACGTCCGGTTTTCTGGAAGGATTGTAAATTACGCTTGCATTCAAGTGTTATTATTATTATTATTATTATTATTATTATTATTATTATTATTATTATTATTAGAAATAAGCTTACATTACGTCGAAGGACCCAACCTCATGATTAACTTGCAAACAAGTTTCTGCAGCCAGTCATGTAAATAAGTGAACAGACAGAACAAGTATAACCTAATAATGATTATTTTAGAAAAAATGCGGAGGAAGAGCAATCGTTGCGGAATATATTATTCACAACCACCGCTTGAGCGTGCATGCAACTGAACTCCGAAAACTGAAGACCAGAAGAAGGAGAACGACGTGTTTTCATTTTTTTTTTTTTAAATTCAGTATAGGGAAGAGATCAGACTGGTCATGGCTGCTCAAGTGATGTTCATTCACTGCTTGGAAACTGTAAAGTAGGGAGAATCTCCTTGTTAGGGACTGCAACCCTCAGACTTGTAATGACGCAGATTTAGCGGGTCATGAGACATGGTAAGGCAACGAATTTCGCATTAGGGATGTGTGTGTCTTAAGAACGGTGGAAAATTAGTGAAAAGAGATGACCTGATCTTCACAGTTTCTTACTGTAGTAGGAAGATGGAGCAATTGAGCTATACATTTGTTAGTTGGGGACTTGGTGTCGGAACTTTCATAGAGCCCTCAAACGGAAACATTATGCAGCCCTTATTACATTGTTAAATTTGACAGGATTTGCATGAAATGAACTTTAGACAGGGGAGTGATGTTGTCATATGCTAGTACAGAGATACTCAGTAAGAATAAACTCCTGTTGCTGCTAGTAGTGCTGATGATAAAGGTTGACTATAAACGTATGTGCGACGAAGTTGCGACTTCCCCTCTGATTTTGGTGGTTTTCTTAGTAGTGGGACATCCTCTAAGAACTAAAATGTTATCCGGTGAATCACACCTTCTGCTCTTTCTACTTCTCGGTATTCTCTCACGGTTCGTGCAATCTTTTCCCGACGAGTAACTTAGCAGTGAAGGATGTTTTCAGAAACATCTTTAGAAAATGGGATGCCCATAGATTTAAGTCATCGTTGAAAAACGGTTATTTCGGAGTTACTTCTGAATGATGCACTTCAGTATTTTCAGGGGAAATTTAGCAGTTTTCCAGAGGCGAAAAATTGGAGAGTAAAGAAAAACTATGTAGCTTGCATAGATCTAGAAAAACTTGCGGTAAACTCATAGAAATTCTATGGGGAAAGTGATGTGTGGTGTAGGGGTTTACGAAGAACACTAGGCCATACAGATATGGGTTGTAATAGTAAAACTTAGGTGGGCAAAATCTGGAAATTATAAATGGATTGTCAAACCATTTCTTCATTATGGTTGACAAATGACATTGAATATGAATGTTGAATATAAAGGTGGTAAAGGGTGAAGTGATTTTTTGGGCAGTATATTATATATGGAGTAGTGAGTGTTAGAGGGATGAAAACACCTGAGAACAAAACGATGATAAATACTTCGGCATATAAGGAAGATTGACCAGAATTTGTTAAAGTGGTCTGGGAGAGAGTAATTTATCAAAAACTGTGTAGATCAAAAGTATATGGAAGGAGGAAGGAAAGACTAGGCAAATACTTAGCTGACAGGTTGGCGAAAATGTTGAAACTAAAGGGCTGAATATACGAAAAAGTGCAAGATTTTGTTAATGGGGTGGTTATCGCACTTTTAGGAAAATTTACATACTCCTCATGATGAGGGTCTGTACTTGTTTTAAACTGCCGAGAGGTTGAGGAAGATTTCTTCATGTTGGCCTCATTCTAAGTAGTCAGAGAACAATCTGAAATGACGCGTGTATTGATGCTTTCAGGAGACACGTTCACTTTATAGATGAAATAATATTTTTTATAATTTTTCGTAATAAACTGTGATTCGTACATCCGTTTCCAACCAATTTCACTGTCCTACCTGAATGTGACAGAATGTAGTTGCTACAGTCAAAGGTGCATAATTCGTAATATCTGTATTCCTTTGACATTATCCCCACTAAGATGTAACAGCCGATAATGCAAAACTGGATCGAATGTCTTTCCGGTTCTGGGCAAAATGTCAAGACCTTTCGAAACTTCGAGTTTCTTGGTATGGGATTCATAATGCACAGGACTACGACGACGTCAGTATCGACTTGGGACATAGGCACGATCCAGACAGAGCAGAAAAGCTCGATTATTTATGTCTGTCTTTCCAGAGTGAAAGGTTTCATTCCTTAACTCGATGCGAGGCCTTTACGTTTTATACTGCATTTAATCACATGTACTTGTGCATTTTCGATTCAAGATTATTTATATATTATGTATGTATGTATATATATATATATATATATATATATATATATATATATATATATATATATATATATATATATAAGATTTCTTGATGCTTGTGAATGATAAAATTGACAGGATGAAATATTGTCTTTTTATATCGGAGGAGACATGTTTGCCCTTCATCCGACGTATTATTTATTCAAATTTAACGTCGATAGTATTCAACTTTCGTGGTTAATCTCTCTCTCTCTCTCTCTCTCTCTCTCTCTCTCTCTCTCTCTCTCTCTCTTCTACATACATACACTCACACACACACGCTTTTTCAATATATTTCATTGTATTTAATTGCATTTCTGGACACCTGAATTAGTTCATCAGGATTCGCAATGCACAGGAGTATCTGTTTCATCTCGAACCTAAAATGGAAATTTTGGGGTTGTCTGTTAATGTTCTACGTTTTTATAGTTGATATTTTTGTCTTTTATAAGGATTTTGCAGTTTGTGATTAATAATAATAATAATAATAATAATAATAATAATAATAATAATAATAATAATTTCTTATTGCTGTTTATTTTGTTGTTGTCTGTTAAAGTATTTTTTATACACTTTTCATATTTGGTGCTGCGGTGGCATTAGCTGTATGATATTCAAGTTAAGGGAAGAACAGAATACTGCTACTGGTAGCAGCTGGTATTGTAATATAAAATATGGGAAGGATAGAATATCGCTATTGGTAGCGACATTGGGTCAAAATGGAGCCTGAAATTCTATAGAGTTTGTTTCTGGGCGTAAACGATTTTAATTGATGTATTTATAAAATGTGTGTATTTAAAAATTAAGTCGTTTCCTTTAACAGGAAAGACAGAGGCTCTTACCAAATTCGTACTTTAATTGTTGAGCTGTGGATTCACAAATAATGCGCGCGTGCGCGCACATGCACACGCACACACATATACATATATACACCTCAACAATTAAAGCATGAATTTGGTAAGAGCCTCTGTCTTTCCTGTGAAAGGAAACGCCTTAATTTTTAAATACATACATTTTACATATACATCAATTAAAATCATTTACGCTCAAACACTAACTCAAGATTTTCAGGCCTCATTTTGACCCAATGCCGCTACCAATAGCAATATTCTATCCTTCCCACATTATTATTACAATACCAGCCACTACCACACACACACACACACACACATATGTGTGTGTGTGTGTGTGTGTGTGTGTGTGTGTGTGTGTGTGTGTGTAATGCTGCCGGGGAAGAATGAATGGGACCACAAAAGGGGTGAGCTTGTAGTAACAGTCAGTTATCGATTGCAAATGGCGTTAGCAGCAGGACAGTTTCTTTCTTTGACATTGTACTCCCACAACTACTGTACAGCATCGATTTCTTGCTCCTCCTTTCCCAAGGGCGCTGTAGAGAAACCTAGGATTTACTGTAAATGCGTACACGTCAGCTTGTGGAGTGTGAGAATCCATTTCTTTGTAACGCCATACGCACTAATTTTTTGCCAGTGAAATTTTGAATTTTTTCTTTTTGCGTTCATTGAAATTTATGGTTTTGTTTGTTTTTTCAGTCAGTTTTGATTTTGATTGTATTTGCAGTTTATAAAATTGCTGTGGAATACCTCTGCAAACTAATGCCATTGCCTTCTTTAATCCACTCTTCTTTAGTAAAATATATTTGTGTACCTAAGAACATAATTGTATATTATTAAGTCCGCATTGATATCATTAGAATCTCTGTTTTGTCATGTTAGATATTATAATAAAACAGTAGATTTTATGTATTAAGTACTCGTTGTTATTGTAATTCTTTTGTTTTGTATAAAATAACAAATCTCCATTGTGTTATTTTCAAGCTCATGTTATTTCAAAAGTCAGTTGTGTTTCAGTAGATAATAAATCTGTGATTTTTATGAACGTGTTCGTATCATTCATATTTTTATTTATCAGATAAGAAAATAAACCTCCGTTTCCCGGTTGATTAAAATCCGTGATGATGTCATTCGTAATTCTGTATTGTTTGGTTTGATGTCACTCTCTGTTTCTCGAGGAAATAACTGTCGCGTGGCGCTCCTGTCATGAGATGTATATCTGGGCGAGTTTGATGTGAATCTCCTCACGCCACTGTGATATCTTATGTTGTAATTAAGGTATGGGGGTGAATAGAATACCGCTGCCGGTAATGGCTGGTGTTTTAATAATATGGGATGGACAGTATCACTACTGGTAATCGCTGATTTTGTATTCAAGATAAGGGGAGGATAGAATACCGCTATTTGGTATTGGCAAGTATTGATTACAGAGACAAGAGGAGGATAGAATTCCCTTATTGGTAAAGGCTGGTATTGTATTAAAGATAAGGGGGAGGACAGAATACCGCCATTGGTAATGGCAGGTGTTGTATGTATCATAAGGGGAGAACAGAATAGGTGATGGCTGATATTGTATTTGAAATAAGGGAAGGATAGAATACCGCTATTGGTAATGGATGGTTTGAATACAGGTATTGAAAGGATAGATTATCGCTACTGGTAATAATGGTACTTTATTAGGATAGGGGCAGGATAGAATACAGCTACTGATAATATTTTTGGTAATATAATTTGTAATTAATGTAATGGGAAGGATAGAATATCGCGACTCGTAACGGTTGGTATTTGAAGCCAAAAGAAAACGTATGATGGTCTAAAGCGCTTGTGAGCACATCCAGATGAAGGGAAGGCAAGTCTCTGAAGAGGCAACTTGTATTTTACGCTGAAGGTTCGAAAGAACCATAATTGTCTCCACCGAGAAATATGATCGCTTCTAATGGCGAGATTATCTGTTTCGAGGTCAGAGTTTCAGTCCCGTTATATTTCCGAGCGAATGAAAGGAATATCAGGATTCCAGACATCACAAATAAAGAGTTAATATAGTCATGATTCACTGACATGATTTTCATGTTGAAATACCATTAATAAATTCACTGACGGACGGTCGGTGATTATATCGTTTACAATGTCTTTTATTGGTCCAGATTCCTTAAATGACTCGTCATAATAAACCCACAAGTTAAACAATTTGATTATACTTGCAGATAGTTCCGATACATTTCGTCTCTTTAGTGTGAAAAATGGACGATGTTTTTCGAAGCTGTCAATGAACAAAAACTGAAATCCTCAGCTATGTAAGACAGGGACTCATTTTTTCATTCACTCAAAAGTCCAAAATTTTCTTTCTTTGTAGGGAAAAAGGCGATGTCTTGACATCCTGAATAAGATGACCGAGAGACATCTTTGCCCTTAGTGGTTGATCACTTCATGTACCTGCGAAGCCTGACTCACGAAATCAGCCTGTGTTCAAACAAGTGCCTAACGGTAAATACATTACCGGAGAAGTCTGCAGTCTAACAAAAACATACAGTTTGTAACCAGCCATGAGTTTATTCAAAGATATTCACAATGTAGGGACGAATCTGTCTCCTAGATCTGTAAGGAGAAAGAGGAAGAACTTTACGGAAAGGAGGAAAAGTGAGAAGAAAACTGAAGGGAGATTTGATATCCAGTGGGAGGAGAAGGCTTTCGAAGGCCTTAAGTACCTGAATCTCTTTCTGTTGTTAAGTATTTTCATCAGTGGAACGGCGGCCTTCAAGGTGAGGGTCTCGTAACGTTTATTTATTGAAAGTTTCGTTGAGTATTTTAATTAACCCTTGCTTAATATTTCATTGTGTGGTTTTTAAAGGTGTTTTCTGTTAATTTCCTTGCTTTTTTTTTTTACTTATGTAATTTTTTCTCTTTTTTTGTTTATGTAATTTTTTCGCCAAAAGGGAATGCTAGCGTTATAAAGTCTGTTAATGATTTATTAATTACGTTGACCAGTTTCACTCTCTTTTCACTCCCTGACATTTAGTTTAATAGACTTGAATATTGGAGAGGGAGAGGTATCGACTTATTAGAAATTTGTTGACAGTACTCCATTGTACTTGATCACCCCTTTTTTTGCGACAGGCTCCAGATGCGACCATCAAACTAGAAAAAGAAGATTTGAATTTTCTCTTCGGCAACAAGGAAGGTAAGTGTCGTGTTCGACAGCGTCTTCCAAATATTGATCATTTCCCTCTTTTTTTTTTCTGATCGTCTGAGCAGAAGGCTTTTTTTTTTGTATACATGCTTTTTTAATCGTCTAAGCAAAAGGTCGTTTGTGTATATATGCTTTTTAATCGTCTAAGCAAAGGCCGTTTATATATATATATATATATATATATATATATATATATATATATATATATATATATGTGTGTGTGTGTGTGTGTGTGTGTGTGTGTGTGTGTATGCTTTTTTAATCGTCTAAGCAAAAGGTCGTTTATATATATATATATATATATATATATATATATATATATATATATATATATATATATATATATATATATATATATATATATATATATATATATATATATATATATATATATATATATATATATATATATATATATATATATAATATATATATATATATATATATATATATATATATATGCTTTTTTAATCGTCTGAGCAAAAGACCGTTTGTATATATATGCTTTTTACATCGCTTGCAGCTCAGATTAGCAAACCTCAAGCATCTCTTCTCCTTCGGTAATGCATTGCCACTCAGGAGACCTAAGTGAATCCTGTGTTTTTGCACCTGACTGTAAATATCCACATCTTATATTAATAAAGAGCCCACCAAAAGGTATAATGGTATCTGTTGCTCAAAACTGAATATATGCTAATAGTTTGAAGACGTTCTGTATTTTTTTCGACAATGACATTTGATCCCTTAAAGCTTATTTAAGGTGTTAAATTAATAATGGTAAAAATTAGTAATGATAACCTCATAAGAGACTTACTACTGCGTATATTTATATGTGAAAAGATGAAACTTAAACAAAACTATGTGATAAAAAAATGTTTCCAGATTTTTGTGTGATATAATCTGAACCAAGAAAATAGCAGTAGGGATGTGCTGTGCCGAAAATGTCTCATCTTGAAATGCTTGTTTTAGCTATGAAAATGGGAAAGGTAAAACAAACGAACCCCACCCCCTTTTATTTTTTTAGAAATGAGAAAACGCAAAGCAAAAAAAAGTGGAAAAAACAGCAACGATTCTTTCGTGAAAGACAAGAAAGTCGTTATTAAGACGAATTGTACCGAAAACTCGCCGTCTTGATTTTATGTAGTGAATTCATCACATTAGAGATTCTGTCGTGAATGCTGTCAAGTTCGTAATTACCATGTCTGGATGTTGATGACAGTATTGCTTTCCTTCCTCTCTTCAATTTTGCTGTCCAACCACTCCGACTCCCACTTTTCACTGTCTAAAGCACTAAATGTCTGAAAGTGCCCCAGTGCTTGGGTCTATGCCGAAGTTTCTTAAATCAAATTAAATCAGATGACAATACTGATTACTGTGAAGTTTTCTTTTGTATGTGGAAGAGTTTTTATGTTTGTAAATAACTTCTTTGAAAACATTATTATTATGAATAATAATATTGATAATGATATTAATAATACAAGGCTCAAACGGCCAAGTATTGTTATTATTATTATTATTATTATTGGAGAAGCAAATCCACAGTTATGTATATGTACACACCGTATATTTAAATATATGTACATATACATAACTGTGGATTTGCTTCTACATTTTAAGACTCATGCTACTATGTGTGTTTTTTAATTATTATTATTATTTATTATTATTATTATTATTATTACAGATCTACTTATATTGATATTACTGTAGCGTTCAATTAGTATTATTATTATTATTGATTATACAGATCCTTTGCAAATACAAGATGTTCTCTCCTTCAGCCCCGCCCCACTCCATAGTGAACATCAGAAGCCGGCCAAGGGAGAAGAGGTCCTCCAGCTCCCTAACCGAAAACCCGGGTCTCCTGGACTTGGTCGTGGAAGACGAGGAAGAGAAGCTCGAGTTCGAACTCCGTCCGAACACCGCCTTAGTGTCTCCCAACTTCGTGATTGTCGTGCGGGACAAAAACGGCTCCACGAAGGAGAAGGGCGTCGTGAGGCCATCCTGCGTGTACCTGGGCTCAGCCAAAGGGCATCCCGATACACAGGCCGCTCTGTCCAACTGCGACGGCAAGGGATTCGTGAGTGTTCATTGTCTTTCGTTGAATGTAGTCTTTAGACGTTCTTCCGTTGCGGGTTGATGTCGGTTTAGTATGCGTTTATTCATAAGGTTTGATGTACTCTGCTTGCATGTTTAGAATTTGTTAAGGTAAGTATTTCAGGATTACGTAGTTTATCATCTGTATTTGTGCTATTCTCTGTCTTTTTACTATCACTTGTATTTATGCTCTCACATTTTTATTGTGGTCCAGTGTTCCTTCCCACGAGTAATCGACCGCTTTATGTTAATGGACGTCCATTAATACCGTTTCTTTCTTCGTCTTGCGGTTTTTTCATATCATTACTTTGAAAGTGGATAGAATTATTGATGACATTTACAACCGAAGAATGCTAATCATGTACAAGGTAGTCAGCTAGTAAGGTTTAGTAAGCTTGAGTACTACGGAAATGCCTCAATTTTGGAGAGTTGGGCAAAGTGAAGAATTTGAAATATGGATAGATGGGACCGTAGAATTTGTACAGATATGCATCAGATTTACTGCGAAGTTTGTAAAATTTGTATTTTATTAAAGACCGCGGTGAAGCGGTGAGCGAAGACCTGTTTTATATAGAAAAAGTTTTTGTTATTGTTCGTATTGTTTTTGTTGCTGTTGTTGGCACGTGTTGGCTCTTTTTCTAAGGGGGTCGAGGTTAACTGAGCAAGTAAGCAGTCTCAAGTTTGGCGCCCCCCCCCTTTCCTTTTTCTCCCCTCTCAGCCTCTTTAATGCAACAGAGAAGCACAAGGTTAAAACAGCGGTGCGACGACCTACTTCGATGCAAACAAAACTGTTCCGTTCCGCACTTGCGTGTTTAGATTGCCCTGGGTGATTAGTTCGGCTTACTCGCAACCTCATAATAGCGCCGCGCCGTGGATCATGTCCGCGAATTGGGGCAGTGATTACATTTCGCTGTTTGTGGTTCTTGTCGCTGTTTTGTTTTGTTTTGGTGCATTTTTATAGTTTTTTTTTGCTGTGCGAAGTTCATATATATGCATTTGTTGATTATTTATATATACATATATATATATATATATATATATATATATATATATATATATAGTATATATATAATTGTATATAAATATATATATATATATATATATATATATATATATAATTGTATATATATATATATATATATATATATATATATATATATATATATATATATACAGTATATACATATATATCATCGAAATTTATGGTTATTAGCATGGGTAATTTTTTATGTATTGTTGATAGGCGTTCTTTTGGTATTTAGGGTTCATAATTGGTATTCAGGGTTCAAAATTGCAACAAAATGTATTTAATTTGATTCAATTTCGATACACTGTTCCGCTGCCTGTGGTTCTTATCATATATGCATAAAATTGTTCTCGTAATATCTGATGCATTTTCTTTTGCTGTCGCGTCTTATATCATATATATACTCGTATATATACATATATATACATATGTATATATATATTATATATATATACCTGTATATAATAATATATACATATAGTGTATATATATACAGTATATATATATATATATATATTTATTTATTTTGGCACATTTTTTATTCATATTCTTGTGCTGTATGTGCAGCATTACTTTGTTTTGAATTTTTTAAATTTCATCTTTCCTGCATATGTAGTAGCACTGTATCTGCAATTTAGCTGTGATATCGTAAAATATACTCAATCTGGAATTTGAACGTTGCTAAATATTATGCTAATGAGGAAGTTGCAGGGCGAAGGTTCTGGAAAACCTGGAAAATCGCAGAAAAAGATATAGAAAAGACCTAAACAGAATGAAATTCAGTTGGATAATGTTCAGGACAGAAGACAGCGTATAGAGAATTCTTTTCACGTCTAACCTCGCAAAGGAAGAAGCTGACGTAAAAGCGGTAATGATGATGTATATCGTTTCTTTAAATACATTCGACCCCGCGATATATAATTACTTCGTGATGTCAGCTTTAATAACTTTGGATCCTGTTCCGTATGGTGGGTTAGACTGGAGTTATATGTCTCTTGCCATCTGTGTTTGAACCTCTTTCGTTCTTAATTTTTTACTTTGTTCGTCTATTTTCAGCGTTTTTTTTATTCTTTTTACAGTGTTTACTGTTTTCTTATATCCTTGCATATCATTCCGATTTAGCTTTTGTTATTTTCGTTCTCTTTCTTATTCTTTGCCTATTTCAATTTGAACTTTCCTCATCTTTCCTTCGGTTTCACTGTGTGTTTCGTGTTGTTTCACTATAACTTTTCGAACGTTAGTGCTGGAGTTTCACTTTCCTTAACTTTTTTTTCTTTTGCTCGCAATAAAATCCAGTTCCTTGTTGCTCTTGCACGAAATGAATTTCTTTAAAGTTCCTTCTGCAAATGGCCGTGTTATCCATTTCATTTCACACCATTCTTTATTTAACTCTTCACTCATCTCAATATTTCTTTTATTTGAGTTAATAGCCTCTTTTCTCCTTCTGTATTATTACCAATATTACACGATCTTAGAACTGTATTTAACTGCTGAAAAATACACATTTTCCGTGTAAAGAAAATTAGGCAAAACCCACAAAACACGAACACGAAATTTATTTTGCTTTCAGAGGGACCATCTTCCGTTCCTCCTAAGAGTTGTATTCAGAAGAGGAAGGGAGACGGTCCCTTTGTGAAAGTTAAATAAATTTCATTTTCATTGTTTTATGTATTTAATTGTGTCTTGTTCCCTTTTCTCCCCTCGGTAAAATTCAGTTCCATCTTCGTTGTGCATACCTTAAATTTCGTGCATGTTCTTGGCCAGTGCTGTTGCTTTGGCCCTCGATACCACATTGTCCATCCAGCCATTGGCGAGTGATTCGCGGTGATCGCACCTGCAGCTGCGTGATCAACCTTCCACTGTGGTGTTGTTAACCATGGGAGAACGATGTCACTGTGCCACTTGTCAGCTTGTGTCTCGTAAGGTTGAAATCGGTGATTCATTATTCCCTCTTGTTTTTTGGTTTTATTTTTTGAAATAGTGCCTTTTAACATTTAGTTAGAGATGTAGTTAAAGATTGCTTGAATAGAAAGTAATGAAAACAGTTTAACTGATGATGTCTCAAATTTTCTCAATGCAAAACGAAGTAGGCAAAACGAAACTGATTATTTTCACGCTACCATGAATTCGGGTCTATCCAAATTAAAAGGTGCAGTGCAAGCTTTTGTTGGAGAATGGAGTGTAATAAACAAAATTTTTCTTTAACACGGAGGATATGATACCACCGGTGGTAAATTTAAAGCTATGAAGGATGTGTAATAATAACAAAAGTAAGAAAGATCGTTTTCTATAATAGCATATGAGGACAGGTGATATCAATGGCATAGACATTTATCGGTCACTGGCCCCGAATTATCGGACTTCCAAAACTTCTTGTCGTTGATGAATAATGTAGGTCATAACATCGGTGAATGATTGATTTTTTTTTTTGGGGGCGGCGGGGGCTTTAGTTGGGGAGTATAGGAGACCAATATTAGTAACGAAGAGTAAACATTAAGGAGACTGACGAAAGTTAGCCTCCTGGAGTTTCTTCACGCTGTGTTTATTAAAGGTCGATATAATGACTGGATTGAAATGACTCCAAACAGTGACACGGAGGGGTCTGGTGTGAGCTGTAAGGAGTCGGGGGATGGAGGGGAGGTACTCAGGGGTCAATGAGGAAATGAATAAATTCTTTATGAAGGTACTTGATTTAATGTGCGATACAAAAGCATCGTGTAGTGCCGTCTAGAGCAATCATTTATTCATGCTTCATTTTTAGTGTTATTGACAGTTTCCAAGGCCACTTTCGCCATATTCTTCGCCAAATATTTCCTCACTCTCTCATGGTGTCTTCAGTGCGAATTTTTCTTCACTTGATCATTTTTCTTTGTTTTATTTTAGATTTTTCTTCTTTTCATTGTAGATTTTATTTCTGGAACCCTGAGGAGTTTGGTTTTGAAACCATCAGGTTCTGTCGTTTACAATATTTTATCCGATCTGTGTAGGCTTAGTCCAAGAGAAGGAATTTGAATGAAATTGCAGTAGAAAAATGTATAATTTAACTTAATCTAACCAGACCAAACCTTAACTAACTTGACCATACTGAGAAGGATCATCGCTCCCGACTTCTAATATCAAGCCTGGGATAATGTGACTTCTGGAAATGCGTTTGCATTTAACCCCCTCAGAACACTGTAACCATTATGCGTAATAAGACTAACTCATTATAAGACGGTATATTTTTACCGATTTCTACAATTAGCGACAAGTGTTTACTTTGGTATTTGTAACAATAGATCGAAAGGTGAAGTAACTTAGTAGGATCGCATTAAAGGGCTTTTGAATTTGCATTTGCCGCTTTCAAGGCATTGGTCACCTAAAGGCACATACACATATTCTAGAGGTTTCATTGATTCCTTGTTCTTACCAGAAGTGGGTAGTTTTATTATTTTTTTTATATGAGTGGCTGTCAGACATACACAGACTCGTGCACTCTTAAATGTAATAGACGCACTGAAAGGTTGCTAGTGTTTTTATGCTTTCATTGGCTATCAGTCATACGTAGAAACATGCACGTGTAAAATTCAATAGCCTTTTTTTTTATTCTGATATCTGTAAATTTTCTTTTGTGGGCATATTATTATGGGGAAACCTTGTTTAGCAAGTTTTTGTTGCTCCGTATGAGAATAAATTGACGTTCTGAATAATAATAATAATAATAATAATAATAATAATAATAATAATAATAATAATAATAATATTAATATTATTATTATTATTATTATTATTATTATTATTATTATTATTATTATTATTATTATGAAAAAAGACCTTCTTTAATACAGGTTTTTAAAACAAAATGGCAGTTTCAGCAGCATTTATTTTATATGGTAAACGCTCAGTTCGTCTTATTAATTGTTTTTCTTGCGCTGGAATGGTTGCAAGCAATTGACCAATGTTCATATCCGGTGGTTTAGTGATGTGTAGGAGGTAGTTCTCGTTGAATGTCGACTAGGATGCAATGGCTGTAAATGCCATTGCATCCTGCGATCCTGTCCTGAATGATGCCCTAACGTGGAGGGCGAAACTAGTCGACATTCAACGAGAACTACCTCCTACACATCACTAAACCACCGGATATGAATATTGGTCAATTGCTTGCAACCATTCCAGCGCAAGAAAAACAATTAATAAGACGAATTGAGCGTTTACTATATCAAATAAATGTTGTTTAACAAAACCTGTATTATTATTATTATTATTATTATTATTATTATTATTATTATTATTATTATTATTATTATTATTATTAACAGCATGAACCATGCCTTTTTATTCTCACACTTTTCCAAAGTTGTATATTTACCTACCTTCGATATGAACATTTATCTGCCTTTGGTAACTAAAGAGCCAAGGAAGAACAACAGAATAATATCACCTTCCCTAACAACATGAACAACAATTGCAGTAAGGTTAAACAAACGCATCGATGTACAAATTGCGTGGTCACTTGCGGTAGCCTTTTCTGCGAAGGTCATGAGCGCGAGTGGCCTCAAGTAGAGCGATCAATATGAACTCGTTTCGCCGTAATTCAAAACAATGATACTTTCTTTTTTCTTTTAGTTTTTTTTACTTGTCTCGTCCCACTCTTGCCAGTGTTGAAGTTTTTTGTTGTGGGGAATAGTTTTTTTTATTTCTAGATTATTTTTAGTTATTAATTTTTCAAGTTTGCTATTTATTATTTTTAAGGCAGAATCGAATGAGAAGGCAGACTGAATTACTTTATCTATTTTAGGGGTGAATTAGGGAGGGGAAAAGGTTTGGGCTATCACTTCATTTACTTGTTTGATGTGCTCTTAGATTATATTCTCGTTTTGTTCATTTTTAGCTATAGGTATGCAGTTTTATATATATATATATATATATATATATATATATATATATATATTTATATATATACATACATACATACATACATACATTACACATACATACATTCATACATACATATATATATATATATACACATATATATATATATGTATGTACATATATATATATAAATATATATATATATATATATATATATATATACACACACATACACATATATGTATATATATAATATGAGACTATAGAATAAGATTGATACATACAAGTTTAATAACTTTAATCCGTGTCCTGTATTCGTTTAACATGTTTGTTTTTTTTCTTCACGTCGTTTTTACCCTTATATTTTTATTTTCATCTTTTCGTTATTGTATGTGCGTATTAGTCGTATAATTTAAAGATCTTTCGAGAAGTTATTCGTGTGACAGTTCATCTGCTATTAGCGTCTGATGAGTTTTCTCTGGAGCTAATTTAACAGTACTGTATATTTTATCATGTAAAATTCGTTCGAAGTATTTGTTATTTCAGTAACTACATTACTTAATTTACTGCAGCTAAAGCAAATACTAATGGTAATATTGATGATGGAACTCATATGAAATTTTGTTAATAACAATTAGAAAAATAGTGAAGATATATAAAGAAGTGGAATGCTGCAGAAACAGCCAGTGCAGTTGACTTCTGCAGCACTAAGAGAACAGCTCTTACCAAAATATTATTATGTTTCTTAGGTTTATATATCTTCGTATTAATAAAAATAATAATAATAATGGTGGCGATGGCTACCTCCATATGTTATTCCTCATTAAACGTTAATGAGCAGGCGACTCATTAAAAAAAATCGCCTACAGATAATGAGAGACATTCGGCCGAAATCAGGATTATTCTCCAGGCAGCATTGCGTGCAGTTGATTTGCAACTGAGGTAAATGCGAAAATGATAATCCGTTATGAGGTTAAATTATACTCGTTAAACTAGCATAAAGAAATGCGAATCAAAGTAACAAAGTAAAAACAACAGTGACAATAATAATAATAATAATAATAATAATAATAATAATAATAATAATAATAATAATAATAATAATGCAAACATTTCTTTTATTGAATAACCACATCGATTTTCATTGTTTCGGATTACTACAGTTTGTTTTCGTTTTATACATTGCGTTCATTACCGTGCAGTTATTATTATTATTATTATTATTATTATTATTATTATTATTATTATTATTATTATTATTATTATAACGGTTCATGAATGATTTTATAATTCCACGAAATCCTGCAGTGTCAGAAAAAGCCTGTTAGGTGCGATGAGCACAGCATATAATTATGTGATTATAATCGGGCAGAATTAATCTTAATATGACAGGGCAAAATAGGTGTGATTTTCTGTGTTATGTCAGTCTTACATTACTTTATGGTTTTTGTTTTAAGAAAAAAAATGATAAACGTGAGAATAATTAGCTTTATTGTAGTCATTATCTAAATTCAGCAACCACTTTTTGGGTCACTTCCGAGTTGAGGACGAGAGAATAGTCATGCAACCAAGGTTAGAAAGGACATAGACCTTAGCATACTCATCCCAAGAGGCTTATGGAGAACTGGAAGGCAAACACCCTCTGGTGTATATATATATATATATATATATATATATATATATATATATATATATATATATATATATATATATATATATATACTGTGTTTGTGTATCTTGTTTTTGTTAGTCAGGATAAGGTGGTGTATATATATAATATATATAGCTATATCTCTATATATCTCTCTCTCTATATATATATGCACGTGTGTTTGTGTATCTTGTTTTTGTTAGTCAGGATAAGGTCTGTCTCTCTCTCTCTCTCTCTCAACCCTGGTCCTACCCACAAATTTCGTCAGTCAGATATATAATACGGCTCATTTCCACGTCTAGTCTAGGAAATGAACATGAGTACTGGAGAGAGAGAGAGAGAGAGAGAGAGAGAGAGAGAGAGAGAGAGAGAGAGAGAGAGAGAGAGAGAGAAATGTAACGGTTGGTTTTACCTCAGTGGGCTGTGGAGTAAGGATTACCTTGTCGAGGCCTTCTTGATATACACCTTGATGGAGCAAAATCACTCAAGTTTAGTTTAATCTCTTCTCGCTTTCACTACTTTGGTCAACATGGGCACACTGGATTTTTAGGGACTGCGCCCCTCTGTACCTCTCCTCCGTTTCGAGGTTCGAACACGGGTCGCTCATTCCTAAGCTTATAGAGAGAGAGAGAGAGAGAGAGAGAGAGAGAGAGAGAGAGAGAGAGAGAGAGAGAGAGAGAGAGAGAGAGAGAGAGAGAGACGCCTCTCCCGAAGGTTGATTGACGGTTATTGCCCAGTCATTATTTATTATTCTCCGAAGGTGAAGGTTATTTTCTTTTTTTCATATCCTGGTTATGTACAAGTCAATTTTTCACAAGTACTGGCGCCTTTGAGAATGTCTAAGTCCTCATTGTTTATTCTTGACAATTGTCTCTGTGTCCAGACACGACAGAAGAAATATGGTGATAGGGCTGTTTGTACAGTAATTCCCTTGTAATGTTTTAGTTGATAGCGTGTGTGGGCGGGTGTGAGATCCGTAAATACGTGAGCGCGCGAGCGAATTTTTTAATACCAAGGCTACTTTCCTAAAGGGGTTATTGCAATGTAAAACTTATCGCTCTTTATTAATCTAGAAAAGTGGTTAATCGTAGTCGGTGGCCTATGTTTCTTTATTTAAGTTCCCCTAAAATGCCCTGTGATAGTTGATCATTTTCTATTAGTCAGACTACCCGTTTTCTTTAAATGCAAAGCAATTCCAGTTTTGTAGCCTGCCTATGTATCACAAATTTCTATGTCAAAAGCGGTTAGTAAACATCCATTATAGGCTTTTGTCCAGCTTAATAATTTTTCCTTCTATGTTTCTGTTAATAGATATTAATTGAAATAAATTTACACCATTTTTAATGTCTTTCAACTTTTGACGATTCTCAAAATCAAGCTCCGTCTGTTTTGAAGCTGTGATATTAGAAACTTAATTGGCTTCGTGGCTTTACCAGATGTAGTAGGTAATCATAGTTCATAATGCGATGAGTTATTAAGCGATGTCGCTTATAAGTAGGGCTAAAACCTGTTTCTTGAGCTCTGATAATTGTATTCTTGTTGACCAACTGATGGAGGATCCTAGCTCCTCATTCAACGAGTCGATATCGATCTCGGCTAGCATTCTGCTAGACCCGCGTTCGATTCTCCGGCCGGCCAATGAAGAATAAGAGGAATTTATTTCTGGTGATAGAAATTCATTTCTCGCTATAATGTGGTTCGGATTCCACAATAAGCTTGTAGGTTCCGTTGCTAGGTAACCAATTGGTTCTTAGCCACGCAAAATAAGTCTAATCCATCGGGCCAGCCCTAGGAGAGCTGTTAATCAGCTCAGTGGTCTGGCTAAACTAAGATATACTTAACTTTACTTATGGAGGATCCTAATTAAGAGGTAATAATATATCCTTATCAAGCAGGCGAATCGTTTGGAGCCTCAGAAGCTCGAGCTGGGTGCGTGTGTGTGTTCGTTGGCGTGTGATATTTTTTCTGACGAGTTTTGCTTCATACTCTATTTGTTATCTTGTTCATTTTACTTTGTTACTTACCTGACTTGTTTTTATCTTTCATGGTTTATTCTTTTATTTTTAAATTTCTTTTTCCTTCCCGAGTATCTTTCCGTATTGGCGGACTTGGGATTGTAGGATTTTTCTTTTTCAACTATGGTCACAGCTTTCCTAGTAATAATGCAAAGATAATTTAAATAAAGCTACTGCTTACACAAAAATCCTTGACGGTTTTAATGTACAGCATACTGCATTAATGAATGCATGTAAAGTAAATGAATACGATGATTTAGTGTTTTTGTCAAAACTTGTCATTTAATTTGGGAATTAAATGACACGCCAATTTAAATGACACGCCATTGATAACCGATTTTATTAATACTACAGAATTTACTCATCAGAATTAAAACTCATCATCCTTAATTTTAGTGCAGACATCCTAAATATACCTTGATAAAGGCCATTTCAAAACCGTATATCTGGTCGGTCTGAGTACTCGACCAGCACGACTTTTCCTGTTTATACGTTTGCTTTCCTCATTTTTCTGGACTTGTTGTGGCAACGTACGTTAAAGTCGCGCCCTAAAGAGTCGTACTTAGTATAATTACAAGACTTCTCTGGTGTATGGCCCTGTGTAAGGGGAAATGGGTGTGGGAGAATATTTCCTCACGAGATGTGTGTTGGCGTCAGCTCTTTCACTCTTTTGTATGCGTTTGCGTACACACGTGTGTGCACATACACGCGCATATATATATATATATATATATATATATATATATATATATATATATATATATATATATATATATATACATTATATATACACTATATATATATGTGTGTGTGTGTTTTTATACCGTATATATTATATATGTATGTTATATGTATGTATGTATATGTTACAGATAGATTTCGAAACCAGGCATTTCACGAACTGCCTGAAATTTCAGGCAGATAGCGAAGTGCACTTAGGGACATTTGATCCACCGGGGGCTAGTACTAAACACGGCGAAACAATGCAGGTGAGTCACTGTTTCGCCTTGTTTGGTACTATCCCCTGGGGGGGGATCAAATGTCCCAAAGTGCATTTCACTATCTGCCTGAAATTTCAGGCAGTTAGTGAAATGCCTAGTTTTGCTATCTGCCTGTAATGTATGTAATGTAGACACTATATATATGTGTATGTATATATAGTATCTATATGTATGTATGTATATTGATGGATGGTTTTCGAAGCACATCTATTGCTATAATATCCATATAAGCATCTACAAGTCACTTCTAGTCCTTAACCTATTAACCAGTTTCATTACTTTCGTATTGGATTATATTATTTCAAACTATCCTAGTAAAACACACCCTTTGGAATTATTATTATTTTTTTTTTATTCTACCCTGGATATACACTGCAGTGGCCCGTGCTTATTACGCGCTACGCGACGGTAATCGAGGCCATAGCAATTGCAAAATATTGACTCCCGTTACTATGCCAACCCATGCAAAGGCTTATTTTTCTTTCCGCCATCAATAATGCGTGACGAACCTTTAGGGGCGATAATGGAGATTTGCATATCTTGATCCTTTGTCGTGATTTGCTGCACCGACGTATTTTCACTTATAACACGGTGAATGTTTCGAGTGATTGTATATAAATGTTTATGATGTGTTTCTGTGTGCAAAT
>NC_089781.1:81423106-81473106 GCF_040412425.1 Macrobrachium rosenbergii | reverse complement strand
AATAATAATAATAATAATAATAATAATAATAATAATAATAATAATAATAATAATAATAATAATAATATTGAAAATATTTTTTGAATAACGGATAGGAGTTAGTATCACTGATGACATTGAATTTGTCGGTTTGATAAACAGTCAATAACCGAACCGAGACAGGAACAACAATAATCATAATGACAAAATTATTCCCCGAATAACACGCCTTGAGTAAATAACTTTGGAAGAAATGAAGGCGGAGGCCGGGATTTCGTAAGGTCGCCAGTGATCAATGGCTAGAAAGACTAATGGAATTCTTCATCACGGGGATGAATAATTGAATATCATGAAATGGCTCCCTCCTTTATTTTTTTTTTTTTTTTCAGTTCTGTGGGCGTTGACCCTTCGAAGTTCTTGGACCTAAAAGAATTCAGAGGACTATACTGAGACACACTAATGTGGAATTTTTTTGTGATGTGTTATTTATCTGACGTGTATAGCTGTTTGTTTCTGTATTTGTGTTCTTGTAAGTGTGTTTATTTGTTTGGTATCAATATTATTATTATTGTGTTGTATTCTTTTTCTGTTTCTCCGTGTGCACTTGATTATTATAGTTTTATATCAGCCTGTGTTACACTTTGACGGCCGCGTTCCATGTGAATAATTACCAGTTTTTAATAATAATAATAATAATAATAATAATAATAATAATAATAATAATAATAATAATAATAATTATTATTATTATTATTATTATTATTATTATTATTATTATTATTATTATTATTATTATTATTATTTTTGAATATCATGAAATGGCTCCCCTTTTTTGTCGTCCTGGGGGCGTTGACCCTTCGAAGCTCTTGGGCCTAAAAGAATTTTGAGAAATATACCGGAGCATCTTAATATGGAGCTCTTTCCTTGTGTTGTGGTGTGCACCCTCACCCTTTTAACTAGCGTGTATTGTTTCTGCTTATATATTTGTATTTTTAAGTGTATTTGTTTTTTGTCTTTACTGTTAGTAATGATGTATATTCTTCTTCTATTTATCCTTTCACACTCGGTTATACTCGTTTTTTATAAGCTTGCGTTACACGTTGACGGCCGGTTTCCATGTGAATAATGACCTATTTTGAATAATAATAATAATAATAATAATAACAATTTTTATCTTTTTTTGTCCGTGTGTTGTGCTTTTGGTGTCTTCATGCGTACGTCACAGTTGCGTGTGCCATGTATTATTCATTTAATGTGGAGTTCAGGATTGTGTTTTTGTCGTGAATCTGCTCTAATCTGGAGTTCAGGATTGGGCTCTTCCTTGTAAATTCCATTGTTCCCTTCTGTGATGATTATTATTGCTGTTGTTCATCCTGTTTAATATTTATGCGCAGCGCACTAATAATCTGTTTTCGTGTGGTCTAAGCATATGCTTATTGGGCTGTTATTGAAAGCGTGAAGTCACAAATACTGCGTAATGTATGTTTGCATGTACCAAGTCTCTACTTCCATCTATGTGAGTCTGTGAATTTAGGTGGAAGATGGTGCTGAATGCCCGAACATGTATGAATGTATGTATATATGTATATATGCATGTATTTATGTGTGCATGTGGAAACATGAAAAAAATAGGTTTATAAACACCCACAAAAACATTAAACAAGTGTTTTAGATATGTACACGTGCTAGTACGAATGAGAAATAATTCTTTCTTGAAATCTTCAGCTGAAAGCCTTTATGGACAGAATCACGATGTCCCCAAAGGGAAATCAGCCTGCGAAGAGAGAGAGAGAGAGAGAGAGAGAGAGAGAGAGAGAGAGAGAGAGAGAAATTATAGGAAAAGGTGATAGATAGATGTGATTGAACAGAAAATGCACCCGATAAACCTGATATTCATCTTAAAGGAACAAGAATTTCTTTTTTAAATCTTACGAGAGGGCTATTCAACCAAGTTTTCATGGAATAGCATGGCCACTCCGGTGACGCAGTGCACTCTAGGAGAAACCGATCACATGACGACACTTGGGCTGCGTGCAATCGCTTTTTGATCTTCGTCTGAGGAATCATTCTTTTGAGAATGTCTCGTCTCCGTCCATCTCTCTCGCTCCCCGTCTTTCAACAGCCCTCCTGTTGAGCGGTGTTGCAAGGGGGAGACGACGAGAGGCTCATGACCTTTTCTTTGCAAGAGAAGACAAAAAAAAAAGATTAGATTAAAAGATTTGCTGGAAGGCCTTTGACGGTAAGGAGCTTGGCTCAATACAAGCGAGGTTTTGAATAAATCTTTTTTCTCTCTCTTCTTTTCTGTTGGGGGCAGGGGAGGTTTGTTTGGACAATGCAATAGGAAAACCGAGCGTGAGTTGACGGAATTGTATTTGGAAATGCAGAGAGAGAATTAAACAGCAGTGGATAAGCAAATGAATACTAATAGAATTATCTGCATTTTCATCTCGTCAGGTCTAGGAAAATACATACATGGCTGGTTACAAATGCACGTACAGTTTGCATGGTGTGTAAATAAATATATATATATATATATATATATATATATATATATATATATATATATATATATATATATATATTATATATATATATATATATATATATATATATATATATATATATATATATATATATATATATATATATATATATATATATATATATATATATATATATATATATATATATATGTGTGTGTGTGTGTGTGTGTGTGTGTATTATATATATATATATATATATATATATATATATATATATATATATATATATATATATATATACATACATTCTTCTTTCTCTGCAGCTTTCTCCACTTCAATGTGGGGTCGATGTTTCTGACAACTTTCCTCCACCTGGCTCAGTGAAACACATCATCCTCTAACAATAGTTTGTCTCTCAGGTCTTCTCTAACTACATCCATCCACCTTCGCTCCGGTCTTCCTCTTGTTCTCCCACCAGGCACCTCCATCTGCATCACTCTCCGCCCTGTCTCATCCCTTCTCATCACATGGCCATACCACTGCAATCTTCTTTCCTGGGTCTTCTCTGGTAGTTCTACGACTTTAGTAGTTCCTGTTGTTCTTTCATTTTTGATCCTGTCCATTTTTGTTACTCCACACATCCACCTGAGCATTTTCGTCTCTACCGCATCCAATTTCTTCTCTTGCACTCGCTTAACCGGCCATGTCTCTGCTCCTTACATCAAAGCTGGTGTCACTCTGTCTCATACAATCTTCCTTTAACCTTTATGTTGCTATATATATATATATATATATATATATATATATATAATCTATATAATGTATGTATATATATATATATATATATATATATATATATATATATATATATATATATATATATATATATATATATATATATACATACATACATGCATACGTATACAAATTAGAAAGGGGGTGATTTCATTGAAAACAAAGAAAAAAGTTACTGCCACGTTCATCTTCAACTGCAGTAATCTTGAACAGCGGTGATACAAACAGGCGTATGTTTGAAAATGTAGCAGCTAAGCAGAAGGAATGAAAAGAACCGAAGACAGCAAAGAGTTGTGTACACGCAAGAAAGTCCTGTAAAGTAATTTCGATCAAACATTTTGAATGTGAAGGTACGGGTAATATGTAGTATGTTGAGTTTATCTTGTTATTTTTTTGGATTTTATATATATATAAATTTATATACATATATATACATATATAATATATATATATATATATATATATATATATATATATATATATATATATATATATATATATATATATATATATAAAGGGATTCAGAGCCGATGAAACAAGGTTTTTCATGTCAAAGCACCTGATACAGGTAAAAGTTGGCAAGTGTATATTTTATAACCGTACCTAATTTTTGCAAGTATTATTTAGTACCTAAGTTCAATAGCTCTGGTACTTATCAGAGCAAAAGCGTGTTTCCTATGCCAGAGCCATCAAAATCGCAGGTAAGGGTTTTGAACACAATAGTGACGTTAGCCTATGACGTCATGAGGCTCCACCTACAGTGATGAGACGTTTACATGGGGAAAGCGTCTCTTCACTGTGGCTCTGCCCACTTGCCGATGACATATTCACTAATTAATATTAGTACCCACCCTAGGTTTCAGCGATATCAATGATGGCAAGCATTCTCAATAATTTTCTTATTATTATTATTGTTTTGTGGAGGTTTAATCGCAACTTCCGCAGCAGTTCTTGGGACTAAGTTGTTAGCTTGGAATTCTTCCATTTTCTTGATATTCGTATTGTTTCTGCTTTACAAATAATTCAATGTATGTAATTCATCCACATAATGAACAAGTTTGTAGTTAATTTGTTAGATCTACATCTATTCAGGGCGGAAATACAAAAAGACCATCTGTTTTGTTCTACCTCAGGTTTCGACACTATAGCCTTCTATTTGCAGCAAGTCAGGAGCGGTCACTAGAAGCAGAATTCAAATGAAAAGCAATGATACCTCATTGCCCTCAATTGTTAGAGGTGTAAAGGTCAACGCCATTGTTTTAAATGTAACCCATTGCTATTTTTTTATTTATATCATATAGCGCCCTAAACAGCGCTCATATAGCCTACTCGCTGCAAATAAAAGGTAATGGTAGGAGTCAAGGTTTTGAGGGCAAGCTATTATTTACTTAAAATCAATCAAATGTAACACTATTTATATTGATATGCATGGAAAGGAAAATATATTGGAATCAGTTTGAATGAGGAACATACTGTTATAATCATTGTGTTTTAATAAATATGTTTTAGATATACAAATAAAACGTTATACATAATTTATTTACAAAAATGTTTCATCGTCACTCTCAGGAAGAGGTCGGGATTGTCTAACAACAGCTCTTGCCCACACTGGGGTGGCCATAACTATTACCCACTATAGAAATAATTACCTATTCACGCTATAGTAACTCTTGCCACGGGTCTTCTCACTTGTATACAAAGTGGCAAGCTGTGTAGCACAAATGCAGTCTTGCAACCACGGGGACAATTCCATATCCTGCTGGCCATTATCGAATTTGTTGAAGCCTAGACTGTAAGCATATCTATTCACCGCCTACCTGGTGGATGGGCGGAGCCTCATCATATTACGTTTACGTAACGAATAGTTTTAGGATCCTTGTCTGTGATTTTCTCGGTTTCGGCATCGGCGACTTCATTTTACTCTATAAATATCAAAACTATCGAACTTAGGTACTAAACAATACTTGCAAAAATTACGTAGGGTTATAAAATATACACTTGCCAACTTTCACCTTTATTCGATGCTTTGGTAAAAAGTTGTTGCCGAAAAACCGTGCTTCATCGGCTCTGAATCCTTAGTATATATATATATATATATATATATATATATATATATATATATATATATATATATATATATATATATATGCATATATGTGTATATATATGTATATATGTATATTGTATATATATACATACATACAAATATATATATATATATATATATATATATATATATATATATATATATATATATATAATGTATATATAGGTATATATATGTATAGTTTTTATTAGACCAAAAAAAGTTTAGCGCTCAGCAATACATTTTATTTCAGAGAGTGACAACTAAAACAGAATTTCTCGATCGTGGAACAAGGAAAATATTGCTTCAGAAAAGGTATCTGACTTGATAGTTAGGATTGTTTTCGTTTTTTATAAGATTTCACCTCTCCATGATGGAATGGGTTACTTCTTTCACAGGCGGTCAGATCCTTCCAGTTCAGATCTTTCTTTTGTATAAACTGCTGCTGTTTGGAGAGGGAGAAAGGTGTGAGGCGTCCAAATT
The DNA here is from genome assembly GCF_040412425.1 of Macrobrachium rosenbergii. NCBI lineage: Eukaryota > Metazoa > Arthropoda > Malacostraca > Decapoda > Palaemonidae > Macrobrachium > Macrobrachium rosenbergii. The sequence continues at coordinate 81,467,280 of NC_089781.1, read as the reverse complement.
CATCCGTTTTTAATAAATCATTTACTTAGCCTAATAGAAAATTCGAAGTATGTATGCCGTCGGGTTTGAAAATCGAACAACATTGCAGTTTATGTGTGATTATTTACATATTTCGTTCATTTATTTATTCGTCTTAGTTTTTTCATTACGAGCATCGTGGACTGTGGAAGTCAATTCTGAATCCATGAATTAGGGGAGAATATGTTTGATTAAAAAACATACTTTCCCATTATTTACATATTTCGTTTATTTATTTATTTATTCATCTTAGTTTTTTCATTACGAGCATCGTGGACTGTGGAAGTCAGTTTTGAATCCATGAATTAGGGGAGAATATGTTTGATTAAAAAACATATTTTCCCATAATTCATAGATTCGGAATTGACTTCCGCAACCCATGATGCTCGTAATGAAAAAAACTAAGATGGATAAAATGGATTTTGTAACTCCCTCACTTTTTGACATTTTGTGATTTTGATAACAGCTAACAATCTTTAGAACCAAATCGAGGTATTGTTTTCAATTTTGCTGTTATAATCATCTGAATGAACCTTGGTTTGTTACTCGTAATTGTGCTGCTTCATTTAAATTACGATTATTGTCAAGTGTTGTTCAATGTGATTATTGTGTTATACGTTTCATTTCTGCTCTTTAGGTAATCTGAATATTCTCAGTACATGAATTGATTTTGAGTCTTGTTTCTGATTTGCGATTTTGTATTTTAACTATATATCTTCTTTATGAAAGCTGTGCGAGCGAGTGCAGCCGTGTGTGTGTGTGTGTGTGAGAGAGAGAGAGAGAGAGAGAGAGAGAGAGATAGAGAGATAGAGAGATGGTCATGTAGTTCTGACTTTTCATTTAGCTGCTACAGTATTTGCTTTGGAAACACAGGGATCATCTTTTTATCATATCTTGAATCTTTTACAAAATGAAAAAAAAATTTTTTAAGGGCTAAAAAGTTGATTGTTTGTGGTGGAGTCGACATTTGTGATCGTGATACATCCCAATAACAATTATTCATAAGACATTTCTTAAAAACATAGCAAGTAACGGAAAGCGACTTAATCATTTCGTTTAAAAAAACATCAATCGTTAACCTCCAGTTTCTGCTTCTGAACGAGACCTTTACATGCCACGTCCAAGGACACCGTTCGTTAACCTTCTGGGAGATAATGTGCTCCTGACATGCTGTGTTTAAAAATGCACCAAGAGGAAATTGGATGTTTTGTAAGTTATTTTTTCAGAATCTCTCTCTCACTCTCAATTAAATATGTTCTTTAGTTTATTACATGGTGGTATTCTCTACTCATTATAATGCCATCTCTAGTTATATATGATTTTGATTCTCTCTCTCTCTTTCTCTCTCTCTCTCTAAATTGAATGTGTTCTTGAGATTACGACATGGCAGTATTCTCTACTCATTGTAATAAATCTCAGGTTATCTAAACATTTTATCAACTTTCCCCCCCGCTTCTCTCTCTCTCTCTCTCTCTCTCTCTCTCTCTCTCTCTCTCTCTTCTCTCTCTCTCTTTTATTTATTTTCCGGCGTATTCTTTTTCGTAGAAGAATGAATTAAGTGATTGATTAAAAAAAGACACCCATGTGAATCCACGGTTTCGCTAAAGCCCATCATCTAATGTTGGCCACAACCCACTGTGTTATGAAAATCAGTGGTTAATTTTTCATCATCATCACCATCGTCACTAGTGTCATCATAAGTGCATTAATGTGTTATCACTAGTACCAATTTATTTTTGTCATCATAATCATCATTACTGTATATTCGTCCCCAGACTACCACAATTACTAACTCGCCTCGATTGTTAACATTAGCTCATGACTATCTTTTTATTACCCCTTAGTATCGAATACCTTGTCCTATAATATTCCGTTTATATAATTTCCAAATATGTACGAGAAATATGGCGACCGCTCACGTATGTTTGTCCGCCTGTGAGAGCGGTCCGTTAATTATTATCGTATAATTAATTTAGGTCGTAGGTGAATGCCACAATAATGCCATAATATAGTTTATAAATGGGACGAAGTAGGAAGGAGAGAGAGAGAGAGAGAGAGAGAGAGAGAGAGAGAGAGAGAGAGAGAGAGAGAGAGAGAGAGAGAGAGAGGGAACTTGCACGGCTCAGAGAAAGAATTGTTGTTCGTCCGGGTGGAAAATCCATTTCGTCTCCTATCCTGAATTTGTAGAACATTTTTTTGTGGGTAGTAATGCGTAGTCACTTTGATCGTTAATTTTTGATGACGTTATGTCGCTTCTGAATTTTCTTGACCTTGGCTGCAGAATGTGGAGGTTTTTTGACCATACAGTGCCTGAAGGTCTACTAGATTACCATATATTTTCGAGACAAGGTCGTTTTTTACCCAGTTTGAGCCTGTTGGCATATTTCTATCCTATTATATGCATTCCTCAGTAGGCAGATACCCTTAAAATTGTCAGAAACTTAGTTCAGTTGTTGACACCGTAGAGGTGTGGGCTTATTGCCCACAGTATGCCCATAGTGAATCACTGTATGCAGTTTTCAAAGGTTCTTTGCCGCACTCCGTCTACCGCAGTTACATTGCTTTCTGTCATTTTACTTTTGATTCGTTCCTTTTGGTCTCTTCCCATGTTCAGCTGTCCAGTTCTACCTTTTGACCCTGCTCAAATTCTAATTTCTCGTTTGAGAACCAATTCTTCAGACCATCGGCCACATAAATCGTCGTCGTCGTCTTCTTCCAAGGCTAATCCTTAGTCGGGGTCGCTGTTTTTAATGAGCCTTTTCAGGGTGTTTGTATCTTGTGTCCCTTTTGTCTGTTCCTTTGCCTCTTTTCTTGATGTCTCTGGTAACTTGCGTTTCCACGATCTCTCGTGCAACACGTCGCTCATTATCTCCCCTCCTCTGCGCGGTGCACTGTAGGCATTACTTAAGGTTCTTTGCAGCGCCCCTTCGGCCCCTAGTTGCAGCTCCTTTCATTCCTTTCACTGTACCTCCCTTCATATTCTCTTTCTTCCATCTTGCTATCCACCCTGTCCTGACAGTTGTTTCATAATGCAAGTGCGATGTTTTCCTCCTGTTACATCTTTAAAAAGTTTCTACTCTCAACTTCCCTTTCAGCGCTGAATGACCTCATAGGTCCCGGCACTTGGCCCTTGGCCTAAGTTATATATTCCTTATTCATTCCTCTCCCCTCCTCGTCAGATGCCCAAACCATCTCAGTCTTGGCTTTTGGGCTTCACTCTGAGCTGGTCGCTAATTGTTTAAGTCTTGTTAAACTGACAAGTAGATATCAGCAGCCGATATTAAAATTAACCGTGATCGGCAGAAACTCATGCTGTTCATCACCCACTAGAGGTTAGAATACCAGTATGTGTCATTCAGAATCGAGAGAGAAGCTTTGTTGATATTGGTTGCGGATATTTACCGACAGCGCAAAAAATAGAGCGTAAAACTGTGACTCTGTATTCGAATTAAAACCCCTTTTGTATTATTATAATTAGATTATTACAGTTAGAGAGCATCTGTTGGAATGCTTAGCGTAAGAGGGGGTTGGAAGTGAAGGTTAGTAAGTGACGGAAGATTAATATCAAGGAAGCAAGATAGATTGTGAATGTTACATAGTTATTGAAAGGGAAAATACAGTGTTTTAGCTAAACACAGAAGGTTTCGTTATGCTGAAAAGTTTAAAATGATTGCCAGTGCTAGCAATTTTTGAGTTAAAAGTCTGCAAAGATTATTCTTGTTATTTCTTGGTATATATATATATATATATATATATATATATATATATATATATACACATATATACACATATATATATACATATATATATACAGATATATATATATATTTTTTTTTTTTCTTGGCAGGGCTCAGAGAAAGAAAACAATTGTTTTTTGTTTTGGTGAAAACCCATTTTGTCTCCGATCATGAATTTGTAGAATATTTTCATGTGAGAAGTAACGCGTAGTCACTCGCATCCTTAATTTTTGATGCCTTAATGTCACTTCTGAATTTTCTTGATATATAATGAATGGGGACCTTGGTTGTAGAATGTGGAGGTTTTTTGACCATACAAAGCTTGAAGGTCAACTAGATTACCATATATTTTCGAGACATAGAAGTTGTTTTTTATCCACTTTGAGATTGTTGGCATATTTCTATACTATTATATGCATTCCACACTAGGCAGAAACCCTTAAAATTGTCCCAGTCTGTTAATCCTGTAGGGGCCTTTCCATATTGCCTTCGGTATGCCTTTCGCGGATCATTATATGCAGTTTTCAAAGATTCTATGCGACGTTTGTTTCATCCCAGCAGCAATGTTTTCTGTCTTTTTACTTGTGATTCGTTCCCTTTGGTCTCATCCCATTTTTAGCTGCCCAGATGTATTCTTTTAACTCTTCAAATTTGCATTTTTCCTTCGAGAACCAATTCTTCAGACCGGCGCGCAGCGGCTGCGTGGATCGTCTTCGTTTTAGCGTAACCACTGTGATAGTTGGGGTTGCTGTTTTCAGTCTATGTTTTTAATGAGCTTTTTTGAGGTGCTTCTATCTTGTGTCCTCCTTTCGTATATTCCTTTGTTTCTCATGTCTTCCGAATGCAGTCGTTCCATCTTCTGTCAGGCCTTCTCCTCCTTTGTGTCCCTAGTACTTCCATTTCCATGAGTTCTCTTGTAACATGTCGCACATCACCTCCACTCCTCATCAGGTGCCCAAACGATCTCAGTATTGACTCTTGGGCTTTGTTTTGAGCTGATTGATTGTCTACATGCTTATTTTTGAAGCTGATGGGAAATATGAGCAACCGATATTGAAATTAATCGTGATTGGCAGAAGCTCATGCTGTTCTCACACACCAGAGGTTATGTGAGGACTGGGGTATGAGTGACATACTGGCTGGGTGTTAACTGGTTTATTGGTAGTTCCTTACTGAGATAAATGTACAGAATCTTCGAAGATGTTATTGACGCGTGCGAGCGGTAATGTAGCGTCTACACACAGACAGGTAAAACAGAGATAAAAGGTTCAGACATCTGTGTTTGTCGGCAGACAAACAGATGGCGATATCAAGAGACATGATTAACATACAGTGATGAAACATACATCAGTGGAAAGGCCAGGAAATTCTACATATGGCCAATTGCTTGAGATTCAAGACAGATTAATGGATACAATGCAGTAGCATAATATATGTGAAATGGAGAGACGTTTGGCGTCTTCACAAACAGAAACACACACACAGTTTGATACAGAAGATTCGTTGGAACATTATGAGTACATGATTAGAATGCTTGCATGGCCATGCAAGTAGTGGTGATTGTACATACATTAAGACAATTGACGAATGACGAACACACACGTGTTTGGAAGAGACGGCATCGGCTCTTACAGTTACATTTCAAAGAGACCTGTCAGTAAGGATCAAGATAGAAATTTCGTTGATATCGGTTGCGAATATTTACCGTCAGGTCTAAAAAAACATACTTTAGAAATGTGACTCGGTAGTTTAGTTTAAACCTCTTCAAGATATTTCAGCTATAAGACATCTTTTGGAATGCACATCATAAGAGTGGGTTGGGAGTGAAATTAGTTAGTGACAGAAGTGTGATATCAAGGGAACATAAGTTGTGAAGGTGATATTCATATTGGAAGGAAAAATACTGAGTTCTTTAGCTAAACAAGCGAGGTTTCTTATTACTGAAGACTTAAGGTTTGCCGGTGTTAGCAGTTTTCATGTACAATTCCACAACGAACATTCTTTTGACTTCTTGGAGTTGGTACATTTTTTTCTGTGACATGGCAGTATCGATCGACGCATATGCATGTTTGTGCATGTTCTAGTAAAGGTGAATGTTTATTACCAATGTGAATTATTTTGGTAAATATATGGGCCAGCTAGTGTACGGGTATTACACTCCAATCTTAGACTTGCTGTTGTCCACCCAGGGGACTGCCTCACTCACCACTTGCCCTTATATAAGTGCGTAGAATGACGGTAACTTGGACCAAGCTCCAGGACTGCATGTAATGTCTTTAATGTCGGGACTTAAAGTCTCGACCCTATTATATTGCGTCATTTTTGACGACGTGCGTATCCTAATTATAGTAATAATTTTCCCTTGGATTTCTAAACTTACTCAGTTTTCCCCCTCCCAGCCCTTCTCTCTCTCTCTCTCTCTCTCTCTCTCTCTCTCTCTCTCTCTCTCTCAGGTAAAAAAACGTCTTTGATTTATCATGTCTTTTGTTATGAATAACCTTCAGATAATGATGTGTCTAAGTCTCATTCAATATCCCTGCCATATTTATTGTTTGGTCAGTTTTTATTTTCCCTGTAATTGAAGGTCAAGAACCTCGTTCTTGCATAATGACCTTTTCATCGCATGGTGTGATTACATGCCCTTGCTGTACTGTGTTCATGCATTTCAGAAATTGGGTCATGACTGCAAAGTGAAAAAAAATTATCAATAAAAATAACATTGTTGTTCTTAATATTAGTTGCGTTTTGTTTTCCACAAATTTTCAAGATAATAGTAATGAAGGCTTAAATTGCGGATGGTTCTGGGATTTGCATTCATTCTATAGAATTTCATAATTGCCATATCCTTGTAGGAACTGGGGAGAAAGCCAGCCTAACCCCGGAAAATAAGGAGGGTTGGATTCGGGAGGGGCATTCGTCCGTTAAACTTCAGCCAAAGTCGTTTATGAAACGAGTCGTTCAAAATAGAAAGAGCTGGCTGAAGCTTATTAAAAACAGCGACCCCAACTAGGGAATAAGCTGAGAAGAAAAAATATATACATATATATATATATATATATATATATATATATATATATATATATATATATATATATATATATATATATATATATATATATATATATGTGTGTGTGTGTGCGTGTGTGTTAAAATAGAAACTCCAATATCATGTTCGTACAAATGTTACAAATGCAAATATATTTTTATTGGAAATCATCTTCCCATAAAGCTGATAAGTGTCAGCGCAAAACTAACTACACTTAACGGTAGAAAATATAGGGCATTTCAGATCAAAACACACATATATGTAGAAGAAAAGAACAAAATATTTATGCAAATCCTTATTAGATCTCATCTGAAGGTTTGGCGAATAGCTGGACTTGATTAACATAATTTTTTAGGTATAAATTTCTTGTCTTCTTATGTTTTCATTATCCCATTCCTCTGTACGTTCCAGATTAGCTGGCTTTATGCCAGCACGGGCTACCATCATCCCAGTGTTTTACCTGCTATGCTTCGTCTAATTTTACGGAATGCGAATTTCAAGTCTGCTACGTCAGCAGCGAAAGTGATGGAAAGTGATTCAGAATTCAAAGTGGAATTCTTGATTTTTATCTTTTGCTGTAGTTTTTGTATTTATACGAGTATAAAGTTTGAAGAAGACATAACGAGTTTTTATTTGGAAATGGTCTTAAATTTTAATTGATCATGAAAACATATTAATTTGTAGAAGCATCACAAATTAAGATTGCTGATCAGTCAAAGGGTAATTTTAATTATGTCTCTTGTAGTGAGTACTCAAAGATTGCTACGATTTTACATAGCCAATGTCATTTTTTTTTGGCAATTCCTTACATACATTCATTTTTCACTTGCCTCTTCTTTATTGACGTAATTGACGTTCCCTAGCTGCATGACATTCAACATCTCTTTGATGGTTCCTTTCTATGGCGCTATTATGACTAGCGACCTTGGGGAGTAATGATCTCCAGTACTGTACTGGTCTTTTAGCTGTAGGTGCTTCGGCTCCTTCCCCTTCCTCCCCCTCTCATCCTCTCTCTTAGCATTAACCCCTCTCTCTCTCTCTCTCTCTCTCTCTCTCTCTCTCTCTCTCTCTCTCTCTCTCTCTCTCTCCTAAAACCTTTTTGTGATTGTATAGTTGTTCTTTTTCCTTTGCTCTCCGGTTGTTGCATAACAAGGAAAATCGCGAACCTCGTCATTCTTCTCAGATTTTCCCATTTCCAATTAAGTAATTCAGTCTGCAGAGTGAATCTTGTACTTTTGTTGATTATTTGATCGGAGGTTGCCAGAAGAGGCGGATGCATTCATTAAAGAACAGAATTGTTTATATTCATGGCTTGTAGGGCAAAGGGTTCAAGCACATACAGCTATGGAATATATTAGTTAATTAGGTTCTGGCAGATGTATGCTTCATGGTTGAACTTTACAACTGAAACTTGTAACACTTCAATTTTTAGTTTATAAATGCCGGTAGAATGTTGCTTCAAGAAAATTTGCTATTTTTACAAGTGCAGTTGTAGAGTAAATAAACGTTTACTTTTAGAGTTTGCATATCCAGCTTGATACACTGTGCATTCAAAACTTTAAATTTTATATCATAAGCCTTGAATTTTGTATCATAAAGTTTGAATTTTATATCATAAACTTGTATTGTTGTTTCAAGACAACCAAAAGGAATAACATTCGCTCTCTCTCTCTCTCTCTCTTATTTTTTAGGATTTCATTTCTCGGTTTTTGCAGTCTGGTTTTAAATCAGAGTATGTTTACTCCTCTCCTCTCTGTCGCAACCTTTTTTTGCGGCAATTATACTGCGTTGTTTACACTCTGCCAAGATCCTTGCTTTGTTTTCACTGATTTTGTTTTCCTTCCTTGTTCCCTTTTCCCTATTTGTTATTCTTTGTTCGTTTTCCTTTCCGATGTCGGCCATGAACAGAAGGTTGGCTGATGGTATTTGCCTAAATTAGTCATAATATCAAGGTGGACATTTTCTGAGGTTTCCACATTTCTTACAATTACTTTCCTATTTTGTACTTGGTTTTTTCAGATCTTTAGTAAAGAGAATGTTAATTTGGAGAGTTAGTTTAAAGCATTTTGAAATACTGTGGTTGCCTTATGAGTACTGAATTTGTACATTCATATATCACTAAATACTAAAACATTACTGGGACCGTCGTTGGTAGCGTTGCGTAGCTTGAAAGTTTGAACAAAATTCTCATATTCTGACTTATGTTAGATATGTTAAATTCTCATATTCTAACTTATGTTAGATATGGGAAAAGACTCTCGTTCCATTATGATAACATAAGTTCTCTTTTCACACGGTTAGCAGCTGGGACGTCCGTGCATATTCTATATCGCTGAATACATACCATGAATTATGTATCGCTGTAGACTGTATGTATTTTACGGTATGATTTATACAACCTACACACATATATATATGTATATATAATATTTGTACATATATGTTTTTATATTTGTATATATATATATATATATATATATATATATATATATATATATATATATATATATATATATATATGTATGTATATGTATGTATATGTATGTATATGTATGTATATGTATATGTGTATGTATATGTGTATGTATATGTGTATGTATATGTATATGTATATGTATATGTATATGTGTGTGTGTGTGTGTGTGTGTGTGTGTGTGTGTGTGTGTGTGACATGCTGAATCAGCACCAGTAAAGGTGGCCACTCTCGAGAATAAGATAAATATACAGGAAACACGATTGTATACTGAAATTAATGTGAATGGACTAATGAATAAATAAAGAACCAGGCCAAAGGCCAACGACCACAATCCGAGATCATCTCGAGAAAGTGTCAGACAAATACTGAGAACGGGGTTGTAGGTTCAGTTGCATGACTCATGGAAACAAACGCCGCAGCATTTCAATTCCGTGTTTATTTTAGGAAGCCCTCCAATCAGTCCTCATTTGGACAATCGGGAGGGCTCATTACAGTATATATATATATATATATATATATATATATATATATATATATATATATATATATATATATATATATATATATATATATATACTGTATATATAAATATAAATTATAAATATATAAATATCTCTATCTCTCTATATCTCTCTCTATATAAATCTATATATATATATATATATATATATATATATATATATATATATATATATATATATATATATATATATATATATATATATATATATATATATATATATATATATATATATATATATATATATATATATATATATATATATATATATATATATATATATATATATATATATATATATATATATATATATATATATATATATATATATATATATATATATATATATACATCACGAAGGAAGCAGTAGGGAAAGGCATCCTCATCATCTACAGTTTATTTTCAATGCCGACGTTTCATGATGAATTCCAAGTCGCATTTTCAAGGCTATAAAATATAATATAATTTGCGAACATCAATAACAAATTAATGCAATGGCAACAGCTCTTTATGTAGTAAAAATATTTAAAAACAAAACACCTCATTCCAAGACAAGTCAATAATAAGTAAAAGGAGTTCACTAAAATCTTAAAACAACCTACCTATATGAAAGAAAGAACAAGACTAACATAAATAAGTAAAAACAGAGTGAGGAAAACCAGTTGCCCAAACTAGGCTATAAACAATTTCACTGAGGACGATTGAGTATTTAACGACGGTACAGTCTTCTTGATAATTATGGATTCTAGGATGGTTAAGTCGTTGTTGTTCTGCACTTGGCCTAAGATGGAAAAATCCTTGCTGTCAATATAAGTTTTACATAATTTTGAATGATTTCGTATATTTGATTGCTCAGGATTAGATAACCTGCTACCTGTTCTATGACTTATGCCCCTGTGGGAATCTATGCACGAGGAGGCTGTTGAAGGTCCGCATAGATTCCCACCTGAGAGACCTGGGTTCGATCCCAAAGTGAGTCAGAAATTTATTTCTGTTCCACACGTGATTGTGTGTTGATGATTTCTATATATATATATATATATATATATATATATATAATTTATGTAAATACATATATATATATATTTATATATACGTATATTTATGTATATATACATATTTGAAAGTAATTTATCCCATAGCCAAAAGCCGTTTCCATAAGTAATTTTTTTATTTATTTCTCTATATTAAGTTAGGGATTCGGGTCGCGAACTAGTACTTAGGAATTGGCGATAATTACAAGATTATTTTTTATATATATTATTTAATCGACATTATTATAACACTGACCTGTTCTGAAGGTTACAATGTCAAAAAATGGCAAAATTCTTAAAAAAAACTGACAAGGATTTTAGTAAACACAATAATTTCAAGCACAGATGTAATATTACTTTAGTGTTCATTTAATACCCAATCATTTATCTCTTCAAAGCCACAAGGCATGTACTCCATGCAATGGCGAATTTCTAATCGTGTAAATTTCGATTTTCAGCACACCTGGAGAAAAGTTAAATGCGAAAGACGCTGTTTTCGCCATTCAGTGGCTCTTCGCCCTTGTGCTCAGCTGAAAAGAATGTTAAAAAAAAGGTGCTTTGGAACGATTTTTAAAATTACTTGAAAAATTTTAGAAAATGGTAAGTTCCTCTGATGACGAGGGCCGAAGATTTCTAATTTCTGTTCGCGGATAGTCTTGAAATTTTAGATAAATGGTTGCTGTTATGGTCCCATTATGACCCATTACTGATTACACCAGTCTTCTGAAGTTTGCTACAAACATCATGAACACAGGTTTCTATACGGCATGGATATAACCCGATAGTTAATCCTCTTTTTTTTTACAGGTTTGGTGAGATTATTATTATTATTATTATTATTATTATTATTATTATTATTATTATTATTATTATTGTGTAATAAAAATCCACAATTATATAGTAAACTTTATTACTATGTAAGCAAAGACTTTCGAACATCCGAGCTGTTTTACATTAAAATAAAAAGCAAGAGAGAGGGCAGTTTTCCTTAAGTTTTAAAAATGGGGGGCGGGGCGACAAGTTAACAACCCATCACGGAAGTACTGGTTCGGATATTGTTAGATTATTACACAAACTTTTTCACGAGACTGTAAATATCGTATTATTATTATTATTATTATTATTATTATTATTATTATTATTATTATTATTATTATTATTATCGTCCTTTCCTCTTGCATAGAAGGTTAAAGAAACTGACTGAAGAACATGAAAACGCAGTCTGCGGGAACTACTAGTAGTTTATATTTACTGTGACGTTTCCAGTAGTTTCTACACTTGATCACCGAGCCCCGTAGTGGGTTAGCGCCGTCAGTGCACCTCATGCGGTGCACTGCAGGCATTACTTAAGGTTCTTTGCGGTGTACCTTCGGCCCCTAGCTGTAACCCCTTTCGTTCCTTTTACTGTAACTCCTTTTATTTTCTCTCTTCCACCTTACTGCCCACCCTTTCCTAACAATTGATTCATAGTGCAACTGCGAGGTTTTCCTCCTGTTACACCTTTTGCTGTCAATTTCCGTTTCAGCGCTGAATGACCTCTTAATTCCCAGTGCTTGGCCTTTGGCTTAAATTCTGTGTTCAATTCATTGAATGAATTAAAAAAAAGACACGTTAGTGCAAATGCAAAGTTTGTGGCCCCACGGAGATCAGTGTCCTGAATCCATGGCTAAAGGCCCCCACCTATATACCAAGGCCCTCCCATCTCCCACTGGATTCAACGTCAACATTGCATCCTATACCTTAGACGCGCTCTTCATGTTTGCAATCGCCATCTCTGTAATGGAATTACCAATGAAAATTCGAGCTCGAAATTTTCACAGTAAATTCTTTAACCTGAAGGTCAGATGAAGAGAAGAGATTTAGGAAAAATAGAATATAAAGGAAAAATAGAAAACCTTTACTAAAACAATTCACCGGTGACAGTAGTTACAACACTGCATTACAAGAGGGCCTTTTATCCAGTTATTATTACCTAGAGGCGTTTCCAAAACTTGGGTATCTTCCATTACTTTCATTTTGCTTATACACTAAAAAAAAATGTAGCAAGCCCTCGTGCTGTGAACAATTTATACCCCTGCGTCTATTTTGCTCTTGCCTTATGTAGGGTCCTAGCCGTAATTTGCCCCTCTCCCACTTCTGTCGTTGGTCCAGTTCTGCTGTCTCATTGAGAGAGTAAACTTGTGTTTCTTGTGGCATCTCGCGAAGAAGGTCCGCACTACAGAATCGGTTCTTAAATTATAGGCTCCATTATTTTGGTTATTGCTGTGGTATTTAAATTTGATTACAATTTTATTTTTTTTTCTAGTTGAAAGATTTTCACAAAAGTTTGTTTTTGGACGTTGTAATCGTCGATAGTATGATTTTTCATGGTGTCAGGTTTTCAATATGTTGCATTATTAATAGTAAAAGTTATTGTAAATTCTATAGTTCTTAATATTCATTATCTTTTTCTTTGCTTTTCTGCAGTATTGTTGTACGTATCGTTCTTTTGGAACTACTTATTGGGTTCGTGATGTCGAGAATGAATGTCGATGATTGCATTACTTAGTGTTCCTTTTTTAATTGCTCGTCCGACCCGCAGCTGTCATATTAGACACCCCAACTTTATTACCTATCTTTTTTTTAACTGTCTCAAATTTTTGAGAGCAGTAAGATTTTTCATTGTGTTAAACGCTTAGGAATTTTAAAAGAATAAAAAACTTGAGTAAGTCCACCTCTAAGAAGAAATACATTTAGCAATTTAACACTGTGAAGGATCCTTAATGATAAACGCTGATGCTGTTGAACAGTTTTATTTCAGGTGAACTTTTATATCATAATCGGTCAAGAGACTTCTTTGGTGTCCTTAACGACCATAACCTGCAAAAGAAGGATATTGATAATTTTAAAATGAAGCAATTATGGATATGTCGATCCAAGCTTCAAATCCTCGTCTGAAAAAGTTGAATTTTTGAGTTGTTATATTTTAAAGTGGAATTTGGAAGGTTTGGTAATAATGTATATATTAATACTATTGTTCTTTAAATGGTGACTATGCTGATGCTGTAACTGATATTATATTAAGGATATAGCGGAAGTTTTCCTAAGATTTCAGGAAATATAGAATACATTATAAAACCTTCCATCCTACCTCCACTGCTGCCGTATCCACCACCTCCAAAACCGCCTCCGCCTCCGCCACTTCCACCATAGCCTCCACTCCCTCCGTAACTGCCACCTCCAAAACCTCCGCCTCCTCCTCCGCTTCCTCCATATCCACTACTTCCCCCATAACTTCCACCTCCAAAACCTCCGCCTCCTCCACCACTTCCTCCGTACCCTCCACTGCCTCCATAACTTCCACCTCCAAAGCCTCCACCGCCTCCGCCACTTCCTCCGTATCCTCCGCTACCTCCGTAACTTCCACCTCCAAAACCACCGCCTCCTCCGCCACTTCCACCATATCCTCCACCTCCACTTCCTCCGTAGCCTCCACCTCCAAATCCACCTCCTCCACCTCCACTTCCGCCGTATCCTCCACCCCCACCTCCACTTCCGCCGTATCCTCCACCTCCACCTCCACCATATCCTCCCCCACCTCCTCCACTGCTGCCGTATCCTCCCCCAGGAGTAGCGGACGCAAATGCCATTGCCGCAAACAGCAAAACCACCTGTAGTTAGAAAGGGAAGATTTTTGACAATTTTTCGGTCTTTTTTTATTTAAACGTTTTTATTAATTTTTTTATACTGAAATGCTTTAAGCTCAGTAGTTAATTGATGACTTTAAAATGATCATTCCTATTATCCTCGAGGTTTCAAATGTTCCAGGCTTAAGAAACCAAAGCTCCGTGCTCCATTAACAAAGATATTGGTAACCAGATCAAATTAGTTATTATATCTGCAAAGAAAATCTGACTGGACGTTGTATCCTCTTAATTTATAGGATTTCGGTATTTTCTCAACTATAAAGCCGTTTATGGTTAGTAAAAATATGTGCCAGGGGTTTTATTTTTTCTTCTCGTTATTTGTGTAATATAATTTGCCTTTTGCCTTGTGATTTATCGTTTTATATTCTGTTCATGGCCTATCATCTTATGGTAAAAACGGAAAAATATGACATTGCAATTTTTAGAAATATCATATGTTTGACTGCTTGCGCACAGACAAACCATCATTACGTGTTAATTATGATAAAAGCAGCATCAGCAACTAAAAAATTTGAAGTTTTACTTACGACTCTCAGTTTCATCATGATCTCTATCGCAGAGGCACCTGAAAGAGTCAAAAGATGGATTCTGGTGTCTGACGTTCATTTCGCCTTCCATTTTATACTCGTTTTTGAGGGTTCTCGGTCCTACTCCCACTCCCAGTCCTCATTGCCGTAGCCATGATTTCCCTTCCGTATGTTTATGCTTTGTCATTCCTCTCCCGTAATAGACTTCATTTCAGAATCGGTCATCCTTCCATTCCTTTTTATTCTCTTCTCTTTGAAGGCTTCGTGCGATGGCGTTTCTTCTTGCATTTGTTTGAAGAGTGCTGTTTTGTATTCTTGTTTCTTTTGTGTATGTTTCTTGTTTCCGTTTCTTTGGAAAGTGCTGTTTTGTGCTGTTTCTTGTGGTAAAGGTTCTTTCGGTTTTGCCACTTGGAAAGTGTTTGAATCTGCTAAAGACCTTTGCGAAATTTCAGGTTTTTCATGAAGTTGAGTCGCTTCTTTATTTGTGAATTTGATTGCATAATTTTCTCCAAGAACTTGAGTTCTAGTGCCGAATTCAGTGTTTGGGCATAAGACCCATTTTTTTCTTATATCAAGAGACCTTTTATGCTAGAGCGTAATATGTGAAGTTACTTTGTTTTACTAATTTTGTGCTTTAAAAATGAAAATAAATAAAAATAAAAAATAAAATAAAATGAATAACGATGTAATGTATAAAAAATGGATAAAATAGTATAAACTATCGCATTTAAAAGTTTCGATTCCCTTCACTTTCCATGATATTGGTTTTTCTTGGTTATCACTTGCCAAAGTTTTGTAACTGTTATCAGATTGGTTAAATTTGCTTGTTTATAGGCTGTAGAAAATAATAATAAACTGACTGCTGAATATAGAGTTCAAGATCGATAGCTATATGCGCACTGAGTGTTAGAGTAAGCTTTGCCTTGTGAAATATCAAGATTTTGAAATTTCCATCTAATTTCAGCAGTTTGGCGTAAGCCGTAGCATGCCGTATTGAGATATACTTAATATTGCCGAGGCATGCCGAGACCTGACTTTATTTTTCTCACAGCTCACACCAGTAGCAATGTTGTAGTTTTCACAAAAGGTTTTGTGGTTTGTTTTTCCCGTTACAGAGCTTCGGATGATGTATTAAGAAATAAAAAGTTTTATTAGGTCCGTTCATATTCAGTCTTAGGTGAATGGAATGTAGCTTATCTTTCTGCTTTATAATATGAAGAGGCTTAATCACAGTTCTGCAAATCGTTGGGTTTTCCGTTGCGAATTGTAAAGGAAGGAACTGAAAATTTCGTTTTTGTCTGATGGACAGTTGTTTTGATTTTGAGTTGAAATCTAATGTCTGGAAATTTGCTTAAAACCTTTTCACAGGAAGTTCTCCTGCTGTATTTTTACGAGTTATCGTAAAATGAATTTGATCGTATAATTTGTTTAATAATCAGCTGGGATTTACCTTTAATGAAATTTGTATAAAAACTATTCAGTGCTTTGATGTGCTTGGATGTGTCGTCAGTTATTTATCCAGTTTCATTGGTTTATTTTTTTATTTTTCTATGGAGTTATGAATGATTGCTTATTAATTCTTATGTTTTTATTTCAAGTAATACAGAATTGATATTCTTGGCTGATGTGTGAACTTTAGTGCGTATGTATTTATGTATATACATTATGTATTTATGTATGTATGTATGTATGTACATACGTTCAGAGACTGATGGGTATAGACTGACACCTAATGTGCGTAAATATTAGCATATGCATGGAATGTTTATTTTGAAACGGAAATAATTCCAGTGTGCACGTCCGTTCTTTGGTTTTGTAATATGTCACCGATATCTACATTGTTCACAAAAATTTCCGTTATTTTATGTGCCTTTCTAAGGGAGGTAATATCGATCAGTATAGTTGAGAAACACTGATCCTGGTTAGGACTTGGCTGGTCTAGTAAATACTAGACGCTGTTGGCAAACAAACTCACGATTCCATCGCTGGAACTTGAGGCAGATCATAGGAGGTTTGTGGGAACTAGATTGGGTTTCAATGAAGCACTTGAGAGCAACAAAGTGTGCTGTGCAAAATTCTCTCTTTCGTTTCGTTCTGCAAGCGCCACTGATCACTATGCTGCTCATCTGTTTTACGTTTTTATTTGAATTCTTCTTTTTTACTTGTGTGTGAGTTGCTTGGTTCTTTATACACAGTGGAGATTCTTCGCAAATATGTTTTCACCTCGTGGACGAACACAGTTTGCTTATAATTGTTTATGTGTTTTTTAAAGTTTACAACTATGGCTTGATTCAACAATTGTAGCTTTTTATTTCCTTCCAGATTTATAGCCATTCTATGTCTTTATTCCTAAATGGATTTATTTTTTGAACATTTTTTTTATTCATTATTATTATAAGCATTATTTTCAGTGTTTATCCGGGTATTCAGTTATCTGTACTTTCTTCTTTTTAAGAAAAGAGAATGATCATTACTGAAATGATTTGGTTATTATTATTATTATTATTATTATTATTATTATTATTATTATTATTATTATTATTATTATTATTATTATTGTTGTTGTTGTTGTTGTTGCTATGATTAATTAATGACTAATTTGCAGTTTACATCTTGTCATCTCATAAATGTCCGTTTATTTATTTATTGATTTATTTTTGTGTTTTGCCAATGGAAATTTTGATGCTATAAGTTTGAGATCGTAAAACTACGTTCAAGTGACCTCGGCTTTTCTGACTCATGATAATGTTTATGTATGAATATCTATCTTTTCGTTGATGTGTCTTTATTTAAATGCTATCCACTTAGCTCAGTTTTTCAGTTCTTCATATGTGCATATTCTACTGTGTAGAACCTTACTTTATGCGGTAATTAGTCTTCAGCGTGCTTCATTTGAATGTATGCACAATAATAATAATAATAATAATAATAATAATAATAATAATAATAATAAAGAAGCTATGTTGCAGATTCCATTTAGCGTGAAAGTTAATCCAGTAATAGAAAGACAGTATTACGGTAAACCTAGTACCCTTTTCCAAAATAAGCCTCTTGACAAGAGGTAGAATGGGGGATGAACACAAGTGGTACTTAACAAAAAGGCTATAAAGTCGTCACGTGATAGAAAGCAGGTTATAGGTATCAGTTGATCTGTTGTGACCATTACCCTGTATTTTGTTCTTCAGTGTCACTATTCTTGTTTTACACTTCTTAATTTTGCAAAGTTAATTATAAACTATGCGAACATATGCCACCATTTCGTGAATATCTTCAGTATGTAGAAGCCAGTTAAGAGCATGTACAGTATAGTTATATACTGATGTTTTTTCTTTTGTTGTTAGATTAAAAGCAAGCGCACTAAGCATGTGTTATTCCAAGTCCATTGAAGCTCACCAGCAGTACAGAATAAGTTCAAACTGAAGAAAATAACAAAGAATATGTGATGACTTTACTGCCACAATTCCATTATTGGAAATTTCATTATTTTATCGTAGCTAAAAACCAGAGTAAATACTAACAGATTTCTGGTCACGAGGACCTTGTCACGCGGAGACACATAGTAAAATGATATTTTGAGACACAGGAGAAAATTTAAAGAATGGATAGTAATGAAATGCTTTATTCAGGGAAGTCTTTGACAGTATATGACTTGACTTGAGAACTGCACTGCTTAGCGACCATACCCTGGAAAAGAAAGGTCAGTTGTATAAATTATAAGTGTTCTTAATGAGTGTCAGGTTCTTCACCCTAAAAAAAAAAAAAAACCAAGATACCGATTTTACAGCGTTTTTTTTTTTTTAATATATTGCTCTAACGTTTTAACTGTTTCACAAAAGCATAGACTTTGGGGTGTTACGTTGGACATAACAAAGATGTATTCTACCACTGTTTGCAAAATATAAGACAGAATTTTTCTTTCATACCTCCACTACTGCCGTATCCACTGCCGCCTCCACTTCCTCCTCCGCCTCCTCCGCTGCCACCATATCCTCCACCACCGCCTCCACTTCCTCCTCCGCCTCCTCCACTGCCACCATATCCTCCACCACCGCCTCCACTTCCTCCGTAGTCTCCACCTCCACTCCCACCATATCCTCCACCACCGCCTCCACTGCCACCGTAGCTGCCACTGCCGCTACTGCCTCCATATCCTCCTCCTCCTCCTCCAAATCCTCCACCACCACCTCCACTTCCTCCGTAACTTCCACCACCTCCACTTCCGCCGTAGCCTCCGCCACCTCCCCCGCCTCCTCCTTTTCCACCATAGCCTCCACTTCCTCCACCACCACCGTATCCTCCTCCTCCTCCTCCTCCTCCATGTCCTCCACCGCCGCCTCCTTTACCACCGTAACTCCCTCCTCCTCCACTACCACCGTAACCCCCTCCACCTCCTCCTCCATGTCCTCCACCACCTCCTCCTCCGTGTCCTCCACCACCTCCACCATCAGCTACCACTAGTGCCGCAGCACTGAGGATCACAACCACCTGAAATAGGAAAGTATTTTATGTTTGTGCCAAAGTGAGTTGAGTGGAAGTTAACTAACGTTCCTGCCAGGTAAAATATTCTGTGTTACCGAAAATTGCATTATGCCTTAGCTGTATGGTGCAAGAGGTAATGGGTCACAATGGGGCACGAAAGCCAAGAAAACAAGATACTGATTAAAATATTGTTCCATCGTGATACCT
Organism: Macrobrachium rosenbergii; assembly: GCF_040412425.1. Taxonomy (NCBI): domain Eukaryota; kingdom Metazoa; phylum Arthropoda; class Malacostraca; order Decapoda; family Palaemonidae; genus Macrobrachium; species Macrobrachium rosenbergii. The sequence goes on along the minus strand of NC_089781.1, from coordinate 81,447,550 downwards.
ATCAACTTTTATTTATACTTGAAAAGGGTGTTATTTCAGAAGTTTCATATTTGCCTAGGTGATGTGTATAATGGATATATATATATATATATATATATATATATATATATATATATATATATATATATATATATATATATATATATATATATAATATATATATATATATATAATATATATATATATATATATATATATATATATATATATATATATATATATATATATATATATATATATATATATATATATATATATATATATATATATATATATATTGTATATATCCATTATACACATCACCTAGGCAAATATGAAACTTCAATATATAATGTGTAAATATGTATGTATATATAAATTACATACATATATTTATAAATCTATAAATGTATATATATGCATACATACATACATACATACATACATACTTACATACATACATATGTATGTATGTATGTATGCATACATTACATACATACATATATATTCCTATAATGCTCCAGTCGAATGGGTTTAGCTGAAGGTAACAGGGCAATATTACTTACCGTTCTCAGCTTCATCTTGAGACCGGAATCAGATCTTGACTGAACGAAGTCAGCTGGTTTCTGATGCTGGGGTTCTCTCTGCTTCTCTTTTTATACCTTAACTTTGTTTAACTTCTTCCTTCTCTTCTTATCCCCCTCATCTCCCCCATCCAATTTCTATTTGCTTAAAGACATTCAGTTCTCTGATGCTTTTTCTTACCTATTTCAAAATCGTGTCGTGTTTCGTTTCTCTTCCCGTTCATGAATCTTGATGCGTGGTGTTGGTAGTTGAGTCCGTTCAGGAATGTTATTTCAGTTATATAATTTATTTGTTATCTTGTTTTCCTATGCTTGTTCTTTCCATTACTATTAGTCTTCAATGCACTCCTGTCTGTCATCAACTTTATTTGGTTACTAGGGTCAGATTTCGATGATAGTATTTTAGAAGGTCCCCTAAAGTCTGTTTTTGAATTTCTTTTATAGTGTATTTTTTTTTACACAAATTTGACGTAGAATCATATGCTGTTAGTGACGTACTTTCTTCTTGCAGTTATCTGGCGGTTGCCTTATTGTATTCTCGGTTCTTTTTCATTTCTTCTGAAAATGCTGTTTGTGCTATTTTTTGTGGTAAGTGGTCTTTGATTTTGCCCCTTGGGAAGTGTTTTTATTTGTTGGTTTGATGGCATAATTTTCTCTCAGAACTTTAGTTCTGCAGCTCCGAAGTGCTGTTTGAGCATAGTCCTATTTTCCTTCTATCTGAAAATCATTTATACCAGAGCGTGATATGTGAAGTGACCTTGGTTTAATAATTTTGTGCTTTATGCCGCATGTAAAATCGGTTGTGTGCCTTTCACTTTCCAGGAAATTATTTTTTTCTTGGTTATCTCTTACCAAAGTTCTGTAAGTAGGTGTCAAATTGGTTGAGTTTGCTTGCGTAATGCATTAGATGAGTGTTGAGCGTAAGGTTACGCTCCTGCTTTGTAAAATATTTAAAGTTTTTGAAATTTGCATCGAACTTAGTGTTGACTTCTTATGGAGACACTTAAAACATTGCCGAGGTGTGCCGAGACCTGCCTATATTTTGTATAACAAACGACAACAACAGCAACCCTATAGTTTTCAAATAAAATATTTTGTAGTTTGTTTTCCCAGTGCATGATTTGGGGTAATTTATTTAGGAATGAAATTCCATTCCGTCTGATAATATTCAGTTTTGGGTGTGTAAAGCATAACTTATCTTTCTGTTTTAATACTTGAGCAGACTTTAGTAGAAGCTACTAAATCGTAGGCCTTCAGCTACGAATTCTAAGTGAAAGGCCTGAATGTTTCTTTATGACGAAAGAACACTGGTTTCATTTTGATTAGAAATCAAATGTCCCGAAGATTGCTTCAGAGGTTGGAAAAGGAGGTTCTTCTGGCGTGTTTTTACGACATTTGTGCATTTGAAATCATACATATATAGCTAAACTCTGCGTAGTCTTGGTAATGATGAGTTTGATTGTATGCTTTGCTTAATAATTAACTCGGATTTACCTTTGGTGAAATTTTTTTCTTAACTTTACAGGGTTTTGCTGTGCTTCAATATGTCGTCAGTTATTTATCCAGTTTTACTGGGTTGTTTGTTCAAATTGTTCAGGAACTTAGATTGATTCAGTATCAATTCTGAGGAGATTGTTTTTACTCCAAGTAATACAGAATTTGATATTCGTGATCAGAGAGTAAACTTTAGGCCCTAAAAGGTGGAGTGTTACGTTTTATGTATTTATATACTCAGAAAGGTGGGTATGGATAGACATGTCTACATGTGCGTGTATGCCGGCATATGCAAAGGGTGAACTCAGTTTTGGTTTTGAAAAGGCAATAATTTTAAGGTGCAGTTTTCTTGATATAGCTTTCACGTATAGTATGTCAGCGATGTTAACTTTGCATTAGCACAACGTTGTGAACTCATTTCTTTCTAATTCTCATTAACTTCTGTTTCTCTGTGTGGCTTCCAAGGAGGGTAATTTGCTTCTTATACTGAGCCTGATCAGAACTTGGCTGGGTGACCACCAAAAATACCAAAAGCTGTTGGCAAAAAAAAAAAAAAAAAAAAATTGCGTTTCCATATACGAAACCTGAGGCAGATCATAAGAGGTTTGTGGGAACTAGACTGGGTGTGAATAAAATCCTTTAGACCAACAGTTTGCGGTACAAAATTCTTTCTTTCGTTTCGTTCTGCAAGCGCCAGTGATGACTGTGCTGTTCATCTGTTTTACGTTTTCATTTGCATTCTCATTTTTTTGTATGTGTTAATTGTTTGTCTCTTTACGCTTAGTGGAGATTCTTGGCAAATATGTTTTCACCTCTTGAACAAAAACCTCGTGAGATTTTATGTTTTTTCGCCTGATTTCTTGCTTAGTTATGATTGTTTTTGTGTTTTTAAAGTTTACAACTCTGACTTGATTCAACAATTGTAGCTTTTGTTTCCCAACTTCCAGATTTGTAACGAATCTATTTTTTATTCCTTAAGGAATTAATTTTTAGAACATTTTTTAATTCATTATTATTGTTATAATTTTATCGGGTTATTCAGTTTCCTTTCTTTTCCCCATGGTAAGAAAAAATACTCATATTTGGTAAAGCGGTTTTGTAATTATTATTATTATTATTATTATTATTATTATTATTATTATTGTTGTTGTTGTTGTTGTTGTTGTTGTGATGAAAGAATGACCAAATTGCATTGCTTGTCTTGCCAGCTCCTTGAATGCTGTTTATTTATTCATTCATTCATTTTTGTGTTTTGCTAATGGATTAGTATTGCCAGTCAGATATATTGATACTACTTGCAAATGGCCTCGTTGTTTCTCACTTATGATGATGTTTACGTATGAACGTATTTATCATTTGGTTGATTTGTCTTTATTTATATGTTATCCGCTTAATTCAGTTTTCCATTTCTTCATATGTGCACATTTTACTGTGTAGAAGATTATTTTATGCGATAATGGGTCTTTAGCATGCTTCATTTGAATGTATGCATATTTTAGACAATAATAATAATAATAATAATAATAATAATAATAATAATAATAATAATAATAATAATAATAATAATAATAATAATAATCAAGTTATGCTGCAGATTCCATTTACGTTTGATGAGTGTGAATATTAATCTAGCAATAGAAAGCCAGGATTGCAAGAAGCCTGATACCCATATCAAAAGTAGACTTCTTGAAAAGAAAATTGAAAAGAATTAAAGAGAACACGAAGGCTATAAAGTCGTCACTTGATAGAAAACAGGTTATAGGTATCAGTTGACCCGTTGTGACTATTACTCTTTTTTTCGTTCTTCAGTGTCATAATTCTTGTTTCATACATCTCAATATTGCAAAGTTAAATATAAAATCTGCTAACATACGTCACCATTTCGTGAATATCTTCAGTATGTAGAAGCCAGTTAAGAGCGTATATAAGTTAAATATTTATGTATTTTTTTCTTATTGTTAAATTAAAAGCAATTGCACTAAGCTTCCATATTCATGTGTTATTCTAGGTCGACTTAAGCTCACCAACTTTACAGAATAAACAAAAATCTTGAAGTAAATAAGCAGAGTAGGTGATGACTTTACTCCAGTAGTTCCATTATTGATAACTTCATTTATGATAACTAAAACCAAAGAGTAAATGCTAACAGATTTCTGGTCACGAGGACGCTGTCGCTCAGAAACACTGACACTTAAAGTGAAATTTCGAGACACAGGAGAAAATATAAAAAATGGATAGTAATAAAATACTTTATTCAAGGAAGTCTCTGACAGTATATGACGTGAGAATTGGACTGCTTAGCGACCATACCCTGGAAAAGAAAGGTCAGTTGTAGATTATAAATGTTCTAAATGAAAGTGTCAGGTTATTCACCCTAAAAAAAAAATACTAAGACAAGTATTTTACAGCGTTTTTTTTTTAATATATTGCTGTGCCGTTTTAACTGTTTCACAAAAGCATAGACTTTGCGGTGTTATGGTGGACATAACAAAGATGTATTCTACCACTATTTGCAAAATATATGACAGAATTTTTCTTTCATACCTCCACTACTGCCTCCTCCACTTCCTCCTCCGCCTCCTCCATATCCTCCACCACCGCCTCCACTTCCTCCGTAGCCTCCACCTCCACTGCCACCATATCCTCCACCACCGCCTCCACTTCCTCCGTAGCCTCCACCTCCACTGCCACCATATCCTCCACCACCGCCTCCACTTCCTCCGTAGCCTCCGCCTCCACTGCCACCGTAGCCGCCACTGCCGCTACTGCCTCCATATCCTCCTCCTCCTCCTCCTCCAAATCCTCCACCACCACCTCCACTTCCTCCGTAACTTCCACCACCTCCACTTCCGCCGTAGCCTCCGCCACCTCCCCCTCCTTTTCCACCATAGCCTCCACTTCCTCCACCACCACCGTATCCTCCTCCTCCTCCTCCTCCTCCTCCATGCCCTCCACCGCCGCCTCCTTTACCACCGTAACCTCCTCCTCCTCCTCCTCCTCCATGCCCTCCACCGCCGCCTCCTTTACCACCGTAACCTCCTCCTCCTCCTCCTCCATGTCCTCCACCGCCGCCTCCTTTACCACCGTAACCACCTCCTCCTCCTCCTCCTCCGTGTCCTCCACCACCTCCACCATCAGCTGTCACTAGTGCCACGGCACTGAGAATCACAACCACCTGAAATAGGAAAATATTTTATATTTGTGCCAGAGTGAGTTGAGTGGAGGTTAACGTTCCTGCCAGGTAAAATATTCAGTGTTACCGAAAATTTCATTGGTGCAAGAGTTAATGAATCACAATGGGGCACGAAAGCCAAGAAAACAAGATACTGATTAAAATATTGTTCCGTCGTGATAGCTATCAATTTTTCTTTTTACCGGAAAAGGGTGTTATTTCAGAAATTTCATATTTGTTTTGGTGATGTGTATATATGTATATACAGTATATATATATATATATATATATATATATATATATATATATATATATATATATATATATATATATATATATATATATATATATATATATATATATATATATATATATGTATATATATATATATATATATATATATATATATATATATATATATATATATATATATTATATATATATATATATATATATATATATATATATATATATACAAAAATATGCATGTCTATATACATATACATATATATATTTACAAATATATAAATGTATATAGATACATATTTATGCATACATACATACATATACAGTCTAATGGATTTAGCTGAAGGTAACAGGGCAACATTACTTACCGTTCTCAGCTTCATCTTGAGACCGGAATCAGATCTTGACTGAACGAAGTCAGCTGGTTTCTGATGCTGGTGGTTCTCTCTGCTTCTCTTTTTATACCTTAACTTTGTTTAACTTCTTCCTTCTCTTCTTATCCCCCTCATCTCCCCCATCCAATTTCTATTTGCTTAAACACATTCGGTTCTCTGATGCTTTTTCTTACCTATTTCAAAATCGTGTCGTGTTTCGTTTCTCTTCCCGTTCATGAATCTTGATGCGTGGTGTTGGTAGTTGAGTCCGTTCAGGAATGTTATTTCAGTTATATAATTTATTTGTTATCTTGTTTTCCTACGCCTGTTCTTTCCATTACTATTAGTCTTCAATGCACTCCTGTCTGTTATCAACTTTATTTGGTTACAAGGGTCAGATTTCGATGATAGTATTTCAGAAGGTCCCCTAAAGTCTTTTTTTGAATTTCGTTTATAGTGTATTTTTTTTTACACAAATTTGACGTAGAATCATATGCTGTTAGTGACGTACTTTCTTCTTGCAGTTATTTGGCGATTGCGTTTTTGTATTCTCGGTTCTTTTTCATTTCTTCTGAAAATGCTGTTTGTGCTATTTTTGTGGTAAGTGGTCTTTGATTTTGCCCCTTGGGAAGTGTTTTTATTTGTTGGTTTGATGGCATAATTTTCTCTCAGAACTTTAGTTCTGCAGCTCCGAAGTGCTGTTTGAGCATAGTCCTATTTTCCTTCTATCTGAAAATCATTTATACCAGAGCGTGATATGTGAAGTGACTTTGCTTTAATAATTTTGTGCTTTATGTCGCATGTAAAATCGGTTCTGTGCCTTTCACTTTCCATAAAGTTGGTTTTTTCTTGGTTATCTTTTACCAAAGTTCTGTAATTAGGTGTCGAATTGGTTGAGTTTGCTTGCGTAAATTATTATTTGAGTGTTGAGCGTAAGGTTACGTTCCTGCTGTGTAAAATATTTAAAGTTTCTGAAGGAAGCTTAGTGTTGACATCTTATGGAGACACTTAACATTGCCGAGGTGTGCCGAGACCTGCCTATATTTTGTATAACAAACGACAACAACAGCAACCCTATAGTTTTCAAATAAAATATTTTGTAGTTTGTTTTCCCCAGTGCATGATTTGGGGTAATTTATTTAGGAATGAAATTCCATTCCGTCTGATAATATTCAGTTTTGGGTGTGTAAAGCATAACTTATCTTTCTGTTTTAATACTTGAGCAGACTTTAGTAGAAGCTACTAAATCGTAGGCCTTCAGCTACGAATTCTAAGTGAAAGGCCTGAATGTTTCTTTATGACGAAAGAACACTGGTTTCATTTTGATTAGAAATCAAATGTCCCGAAGATTGCTTCAGAGGTTGGAAAAGGAGGTTCTTCTGGCGTGTTTTTACGACTTTTGTGCATTTGAAATCATACATATATAGCTAAACTCTGCGTAGTCTTGGTAATGATGAGTTTGATTGTATGCTTTGTTTAATAATTTCATTAGCTCGGATTTGCCTTTGGTGAAATATTTTTCTTAACTGTACAGTGCTTTGCTGTGCTTCAACATGTCGTCAGTTATTTATCCAGTTTTACAGGTTTGTTTGTTCAAATTGTTCAGGAACTGAGATTGATTCAGTATCAATTCTGAGGAGATTGTTTTTACTCCAAGTAATACAGAATTTGATATTTGCGATCAGAGAGTAAACTTTAGGCCCTAAAAGGTGAAGTGTTACATTGTATGTATTTATATACTCAGAAAGATGGGTATGGATAGACATGTCTACATGTGCGTGTATGCCGGCATATGCAAAGGGTGAACTCAGTTTTGGTTTTGAAAAGGCAATAATTTTAAGGTGCAGTTTTCTTGATATAGCTTTCACGTATAGTATGTCAGCGATGTTAACTTTGCATTAGCACAACGTTGTGAACTCATTTCTTTCTAATTCTCATTAACTTCTGTTTCTCTGTGTGCCTCCCAAGGAGGGTAATTTGCTTCTTATACTGAGCCTGGTCAGAACTTGGCTGGGTGACCACCAAAAAATACCAAAAGCAAAAAAAAAAAAAAAAAAAAAAAAAAAAAAAAAAATTGCGTTTCCATATATGAAACTTGCGGCAGATCATAAGAGGTTTGTGGGAACTAGACTGGGTGTGAATAAAATCCTTTAGACCAACAGTTTGCGGTACAAAATTCTCTCTTTCGTTTCGTTCTGCAAGCGCCAGTGATGACTGTGCTGTTCATCTGTTTTACGTTTTCATTTGCATTCTCATTTTTTGTGTGTGTTAATTGTTTGTCTCTTTACGCTTAGTGGAGATTCTTGGCAAATATGTTTTCACCTCTTGAACAAAAACCTCGTGAGATTTTATGTTTTTTCGCCTGATTTCTTGCTTAGTTATGATTGTTTTTGTGTTTTTTAAAGTTTACAACTCTGACTTGATTCAACAATTGTAGCTTTTTGTTTCCCAACTTCCAGATTTGTAACGAATCTATTTTTTTATTCCTTAAGGAATTAATTTTTAGAAAATTTTTTAATTCATTATTATTGTTATAATTTTATCGGGTTATTCAGTTTCCTTTCTTTTCCCCATGGTAAGAAAAAATACTCATATTTGGTAAAGCGGTTTTGTAATTATTATTATTATTATTATTATTATTATTATTGTTGTTGTTGTTGTTGTTGTTGTTGTTGTTGTTGTGATGAAAGAATGACCAAATTGCATTGCTTGTCTTGTCAGCTCCTTGAATGCTGTTTATTTATTCATTCATTCATTTTTGTGTTTTGCTAATGGATTAGTATTGCCAGTCAAATATATTGATACTACTTGCAAATGGCCTCGTTGTTTCTCACTTATGATGATGTTTACGTATGAACATATTTATCATTTGGTTGATTTGTCTTTATTTATATGTTATCCGCTTAATTCAGTTTTCCATTTCTTCATATGTGCACATTTTGCTGTGGAGAAGATTATTTTATGCGGTAATGGGTCTTTAGCATGCTTCATTTGAATGCATATATAATTTAATAATAATAATAATAATAATAATAATAATAATAATAATAATAATAATAATAATAATAATAATAATAATAATGATGATAATAATAATAATAATCAAGTTTTGCTGCAGACTCCATTTACGTTTGATGAGTGTGAATATTAATCTAGCAATAGAAAGCCAGGATTGCAAGAAGCCTGATACCCATATCAAAAGTAGGCTTCTTGAAAAGAATATTGAAAAAGAATTAAAGAGAACACGAAGGCTATAAAGTCGTCGCTTGACAGAAAACTTTTATTACTGTTGTGACTTTTTCGTTCTTCAGTGTCATAATTCTTGTTTCATACATCTCAATATTGCAAAGTTAAATATAAAATTTGCGAACATACGTCACCATTTCGTGAATATCTTCAGTATGTAGAAGCCAGTTAAGAGCGTATATAAGTTAAATATTCGTGTTTTTTTTCTTATTGTTAAATTAAAAGCAACTGCATATTCATGTGTTATTCTAGGTCGACTTAACACCAACTTTACAGAATAAACAAAAATCTTGAAGTAAATAAGCAGAGTAGGTGATGACTTTACTCCAGTAGTTCCATTATTGATAACTTCATTTATGATAACTAAAACCAAAGAATAAATGCCAACAGATTTCTGGTCACGAGGACGCTGTTGCGCAGAAACACTGACACTTAAAGTGAAATTTCGAGACACAGGAGAAAATATAAAAAATGGATAGTAATAAAATACTTTATTCAAGGAAGTCTCTGACAGTATATGACGTGAGAACTGGACTGCTTAGCGACCATACCCTGGAAAAGAAAGGTCAGTTGTAGATTATAAATGTTCTAAATGAAAGTGTCAGGTTATTCACCTAAAAAAAAAAAAATACTAAGACAAGTATTTTACAGCGTTTTTTTTAATATATTGCTGTACCGTTTTAACTGTTTCACAAAAGCATAGACTTTGCGGTGTTATGGTGGACATAACAAAGATGTATTCTACCACTATTTGCAAAATATAAGACAGAATTTTTCTTTCATACCTCCACTACTGCCTCCTCCACTTCCTCCTCCGCCTCCTCCATATCCTCCACCACCGCCTCCACTTCCTCCGTAGCCTCCACCTCCACTGCCACCATATCCTCCACCACCGCCTCCACTTCCTCCGTAGCCTCCACCTCCACTGCCACCATATCCTCCACCACCGCCTCCACTTCCTCCGTAGCCTCCGCCTCCACTGCCACCGTAGCCGCCACTGCCGCTACTGCCTCCATATCCTCCTCCTCCTCCTCCTCCAAATCCTCCACCACCACCTCCACTTCCTCCGTAACTTCCACCACCTCCACTTCCCGCCGTAGCCTCCGCCACCTCCCCTCCTTTTCCACCATAGCCTCCACTTCCTCCACCACCACCGTATCCTCCTCCTCCTCCTCCTCCTCCTCCATGCCCTCCACCGCCGCCTCCTTTACCACCGTAACCTCCTCCCTCCTCCTCCTCCTCCATGCCCTCCACCACCGCCTCCTTTACCACCGTAACCTCCTCCTCCTCCTCCATGTCCTCCACCGCCGCCTCCTTTACCACCGTAACCACCTCCTCCTCCTCCTCCTCCTCCGTGTCCTCCACCACCTCCACCATCAGCTGTCACTAGTGCCACGGCACTGAGAATCACAACCACCTGAAATAGGAAAATATTTTATATTTGTGCCAGAGTGAGTTGAGTGGAGGTTAACGTTCCTGCCAGGTAAAATATTCAGTGTTACCGAAAATTTCATTGGTGCAAGAGTTAATGAATCACAATGGGGCACGAAAGCCAAGAAAACAAGATACTGATTAAAATATTGCTCCGTCGTGATAGCTATCAACTTTTCTTTTTACCGGAAAAGGGTGTTATTTCAGAAATTTCATATTTGCTTTGGTGATGTGTATATATGTATATACAGTGTATATATATATATATATATATATATATATATATATATATATATATATATATATATATATATATATATATATATATATATATATATATATATATATATATATATAAATATATATATATTAAAATGTAAATATGCATGTCTATATACATATACATATATATATTTACAAATATATAAATGTATATAGATACATATTTATGCATACATACATACATATACAGTCTAATGGATTTAGCTGAAGGTAACAGGGCAACATTACTTACCGTTCTCAGCTTCATCTTGAGACCGGAATCAGATCTTGACTGAACGAAGTCAGCTGGTTTCTGATGCTGGGGTTCTCTCTTCTTCTCTTTTATACCTTAACTTTGTTTAACTTCTTCCTTCTCTTCTTATCCCCCTCATCTCCCCCATCCAATTTTTATTTGCTTAAACACATTCGGTTCTCTGATGCTTTTTCTTACCTATTTCAAAATCGTGTCGTGTTTCGTTTCTCTTCCCGTTCATGAATCTTGATGCGTGGTGTTGGTAGTTGAGTCCGTTCAGGAATGTTATTTCAGTTATATAATTTATTTATCTTGTTTTCCTATGCTTGTTCTTTCCATTACTATTAGTCTTCAATGCACTCCTGTCTGTCATCAACTTTATTTGGTTACTAGGGTCAGATTTCGATGATAGTATTTCAGAAGGTCCCCTAAAGTCTTTTTTTGAATTTCGTTTATAGTGTATTTTTTTTACACAAATTTGACGTAGAATCATATGCTGTTCGTGACGTACTTTCTTCTTGCAGTTATTTGGCGATTGCGTTTTTGTATTCTCGGTTCTTTTTCATTTCTTCTGAAAATGCTGTTTGTGCTATTTTTTGTGGTAAGTGGTCTTTGATTTTGCCCCTTGGGAAGTGTTTTTATTTGTTGGTTTGATGGCATAATTTTCTCTCAGAACTTTAGTTCTGCAGCTCCGAAGTGCTGTTTGAGCATAGTCCTATTTTCCTTCTATCTGAAAATCATTTATACCAGAGCGTGATATGTGAAGTGACTTTGCGTTAATAATTTTGTGCTTTATGTCGCATGTAAAATCGGTTCTGTGCCTTTCACTTTCCATAAAGTTGGTTTTTTCTTGGTTATCTTTTACCAAAGTTCTGTAATTAGATGTCGAATTGGTTGAGTTTGCTTGCGTAAATTATTATTTGAGTGTTGAGCGTAAGGTTACGTTCCTGCTGTGTAAAATATTTAAAGTTTCTGAAGGAAGCTTAGTGTTGACATCTTATGGAGACACTTAACATTGCCGAGGTGTGCTGAGACCTGCCTATATTTTGTATAACAAACGACAACAACAGCAACCCTATAGTTTTCAAATAAAATATTTTGTAGTTTGTTTTCCCCAGTGCATGATTTGGGGTAATTTATTTAGGAATGAAATTCCATTCCGTCTGATAATATTCAGTTTTGGGTGTGTAAAGCATAACTTATCTTTCTGTTTTAATACTTGAGCAGACTTTAGTAGAAGCTACTAAATCGTAGGCCTTCAGCTACGAATTCTAAGTGAAAGGCCTGAATGTTTCTTTATGACGAAAGAACACTGGTTTCATTTTGATTAGAAATCAAATGTCCGAAGATTGCTTCAGAGGTTTGAAAAGGAGGTTCTTCTGGCGTATTTTTACGACTTTTGTGCGTTTGAAGTCATACATATATAGCTAAACTCTGTGTAGTCTTGGTAATGATGAGTTTGATTGTATGCTTTGCTTAATAATTAACTCGGATTTACCTTTGGTGAAATTTTTTCTTAACTTTACAGTACTTTGCTGTGCTTCAACATGTCGTCAGTTATTTATCCAGTTTTACTGGTTTGTTTGTTCAAATTGTTCAGGAACTGAGATTCATTCAGTATCAATTCTGAGGAGATTGTTTTTACTCCAAGTAATACAGAATTTGATATTCGTGATCAGAGAGTAAACTTTAGGCCCTAAAAGGTGAAGTGTTACGTTTTATGTATTTATATACTCAGAAAGGTGGGTATGGATAGACATGTCTTCATGTGCTTGTATGCCGGCATATGCAGAGGGTGAACTCAGTTTTGGTTTTGAAAAGGCAATAATTTTAAGGTGCAGTTTTCTTGATATAGCTTTCACGTATAGTATGTCAGCGATGTTAACTTTGCATTAGCACAACGTTGTGAACTCATTTCTTTCTAATTCTCATTAACTTCTGTTTCTCTGTGTGCCTCCCAAGGAGGGTAATTTGCTTCTTATACTGAGCCTGGTCAGAACTTGGCTGGGTGACCACCAAAAATACCAAAAGTTGTTGGCAAAAAAAAAAAAAAAAAAAAAAATTGCGTTTCCATATATGAAACCTGATGCAGATCATAAGAGGTTTGTGGGAACTGGACTGGGTGTGAATAAAATCCTTTAGACCAACAGCTTGCGGTACAAAATTCTCTCTTTCGTTTCGTTCTGCAAGCGCCAGTGATGACTGTGCTGTTCATCTGTTTTACGTTTTCATTTGCATTCTCATTTTTTGTGTGTGTTAATTGTTTGTCTCTTTACGGTTAGTGGAGATTCTTGGCAAATATGTTTCCACCTCTTGAACAAACCTCGTGAGATTTTATGTTTTTTCGTCTGATTTCTTGCTTAGTTATGATTGTTTTTGTGTTTTTTAAAGTTTACAACTCTGACTTGATTCAACAATTGTAGCTTTTTGTTTCCCAACTTCCAGATTTGTAACGAATTTATGTTTTTATTCCTTAAGGAATTAATTTTTAGAACATTTTTTAATTCATTATTATTGTTATATATTTTATCGGGTTATTCAGTTTCCTTTCTTTTCCCCATGGTAAGAAAAAATACTCATATTTGGTAAAGCGGTTTTGTAGTTATTATTATTATTATTATTATTATTATTATTATTATTATTATTATTATTATTATTATTATTGTTGTTGTTGTTGTTGTTGTTGTTGCTGTGATGAAAGAATGACCAAATTGCATTGCTTGTCTTGTCAGCTCCTTGAATGCTGTTTATTTATTCATTCATTCATTTTTGTGTTTTGCTAATGGATTAGTATTGCCAGTCAGATATATTGATACTACTTGCAAATGGCCTCGTTGTTTCTCACTTATGATGATGTTTACGTATGAACATATTTATCATTTGGTTGATTTGTCTTTATTTATATGTTATCCGCTTAATTCAGTTTTCCATTTCTTCATATGTGCACATTTTACTGTGTAGAAGATTATTTTATGCGATAATGGGTCTTTAGCATGCTTCATTTGAATGCATGCATATTTTAGACAATAATAATAATAATAATAATAATAATAATAATAATAATAATAATAATAATAATAATAATAATAATAATAATAATAATAATAATCAAGTTATGCTGCAGATTCCATTTACGTTTGATGAGTGTGAATATTAATCTAGCAATAGAAAGCCAGGATTGCAAGAAGCCTGATACCCATATCAAAAGTAGGCTTCTTGAAAAGAATATTGTAAAAGAATTAAAGAGAACACGAAGGCTATAAAGTCGTCGCTTGACAGAAAACAGGTTATAGGTATCAGTTGATCTGTTGTGACTATTACTCTTTTTTCGTTCTTCAGTGTCATAATTCTTGTTTCATACATCTCACTATTGCAAAGTTAAATATAAAATTTGCGAACATACGTCACCATTTCGTGAATATTTTCAGTATGTAGAAGCCAGTTAAGAGCGTATATATAAGTTAAATATCCGTGTTTTTTTTTTCTTATTGTTAAATTAAAAGCAATTGCACTAAGCTTCCATATTCATGTGTTATTCTAGGTCGACTTAAGCTCACCAACTTTACAGAATAAACAAAAATCTTGAAGTAAATAAGCAGAGTAGGTGATGACTTTACTCCAGTAGTTCCATTATTGATAACTTCATTTATGATAACTAAAACCAAAGAATAAATACCAACAGATTTCTGGTCACGAGGACGCTGTTGCGCAGAAACACTGACATTTAAAGTGAAATTTCGAGACACAGGAGAAAATATAAAAAATGGATAGTAATAAAATACTTTATTCAAGGAAGTCTCTGACAGTATATGACGTGAGAACTGGACTGCTTAGCGACCATACCCTGGAAAAGAAAGGTCAGTTGTAGATTATAAATGTTCTAAATGAAAGTGTCAGGTTATTCACCCTAAAAAAAAAATACCAAGACAACTATTTTACAGCGTTTTTTTAATATATTGCTGTACCGTTTTAACTGTTTCACAAAAGCATAGACTTTGCGGTGTTATGGTGGACATAACAAAGATGTATTCTACCACTATTTGCAAAATATAAGACAGAATTTTTCTTTCATACCTCCACTACTGCCTCCTCCACTTCCTCCTCCGCCTCCTCCATATCCTCCACCACCGCCTCCACTTCCTCCAGCCTCCACCTCCACTGCCACCATATCCTCCACCACCGCCTCCACTTCCTCCGTAGCCTCCACCTCCACTGCCACCATATCCTCCACCACCGCCTCCACTTCCTCCGTAGCCTCCGCCTCCACTGCCACCGTAGCCGCCACTGCCGCTACTGCCTCCATATCCTCCTCCTCCTCCTCCTCCAAATCCTCCACCACCACCTCCACTTCCTCCGTAACTTCCACCACCTCCACTTCCGCCGTAGCCTCCGCCACCTCCCCCTCCTTTTCCACCATAGCCTCCACTTCCTCCACCACCACCCGTATCCTCCTCCTCCTCCTCCTCCTCCATGCATGCTCCACCACCGCCTCCTTTACCACCGTAACCTCCTCCTCCTCCTCCATGCCCTCCACCGCCGCCTCCTTTACCACCGTAACCTCCTCCTCCTCCATGTCCTCCACCGCCGCCTCCTTTACCACCGTAACCTCCTCCTCCTCCTCCTCCTCCTCCGTGTCCTCCACCACCTCCACCATCAGCTGTCACTAGTGCCACGGCACTGAGGATCACAACCACCTGAAATAGGAAAGTATTTTATATTTGTGCCAGAGTGAGTTGAGTGGAGGTTAACGTTCCTGCCAGGTAAAATATTCAGTGTTACCGAAAATTTCATTGGTGCAAGAGTTAATGAATCACAATGGGGCACGAAAGCCAAGAAAACAAGATACTGATTAAAATATTGTTCCGTCGTGATAGCTATCAACTTTTCTTTTTACCGGAAAAGGGTGTTATTTCAGAAATTTCATATTTGCTTTGGTGATGTGTATATATGTATATAAAGTATATATATATATATATATATATATATATATATATATATATATATATGTACTGTATATATATATATATATATATACTGTATATGTATATTATATATATATATATATATATATATATATATATATATATATATATATAAAATGTAAATATGCATGTCTATATACATATACATATATATATTTACAAATATATAAATGTATATAGATACATATTTATGCATACATACATACATATACAGTCTAATGGATTTAGCTGAAGGTAACAGGGCAACATTACTTACCGTTCTCAGCTTCATCTTGAGACCGGAATCAGATCTTGACTGAACGAAGTCAGCTGGTTTCTGATGCTGGCGGTTCTCTCTGCTTCTCTTTTTATACCTTAACTTTGTTTAACTTCTTCCTTCTCTTCTTCTTATCCCCCTCATCTCCCCCATCCTCTTTCTATTTGCTGTAACACATTCAGTTCGCTGATGCTTTTTCTTTCCTGTTTCTAAATCGTGTCGTCTTTAGTTTCTCTTCCCGTTCATTAACCCTCATGTGATGGTGTCGGTCGTGAAGTCCGTTCAGAAAAGTTATCTTTATCTATGTGATTTGTTTTATATCTTGTTTTCGTCTGCCTGTTGTATCCGTTACTATTAATGTTCACGCTGTTAATGTCAGTCTTCTTTCCATCGCTCTGTTTACATCTTAATCTATTTCATGTCTTCAGATTTCGCTGGTATTATTTCGGAAATTTCCCTGAATTCGATTTCTGAATATTTTGCATAATTTTAAATTTTTTTTATTTATTTGCATACAAACGTAGAATCATATGCGGTTGGAAGATGTAATTATAATACAATTTTCATCGGTTTTTATGATATATGCTTTACTTGTTTTATGTGACACTGTTTTTTCTTGTAGCTTTGGTTTATTACCCATGAGGGCGCTTAAATTTTTCCACCATCATGGTTCGTTTCTATTTAAAATTTCGATGCCACGTCTTCCATGTTTAAGGAGTTATGAAAGGTAAAATTTCGGTTAATAATAATAATAATAATAATAATAATAATAATAATAATAATAATAATAATAATAATAATAATAATAATAATAATAATAATGTATCTAGTTTTATTGCCGGTGACAAAAATTAGATTATTTCGCAAATCAAATTTTTACTGCTTAATTTCCAGAAGAGGAACCTAAAAGTGTAGGAACTGTATTTTTGGCTACTAATTTTAGGAATATTTGGAATTAAGGATGGAAATGTGTTCACTCATACTCGCTAATGCAGGCTACCCCCATGATTCCATTATCTTCGGTTTTCCTTTCATTATCTTCAATTTTTTCCATGGATGTAAAAAAAAAAAAAAAAATTGAGATTTTGTCTGTTGCGAAAGCTTGGGAAACCGATATCAAGTAAGACCTTTTATCTACATTTTTCTCAAACTAGTTTATATCTAATCAAAAGCTTTCATTATTTCTGTTGGTGGTCAGTTTTTTCCACCTTTTATGATAATCGAGGTACGTTTTTAGACACCTTTCATGTTTATTGTCTCCAAACGGTACCATTTTGTATAATAAGAAATAATATTTCTGTTAAAAAAAGCCCTTCTGTTTTTACAAGATTCAGGGATAAAGACAAAATTCAAAGTGAGAACATACCTTCAGTATTTCCTTACTTCTTTCATGGCTGTGTTTATGCTGACATTTTTCAACTTTTACGGTGTTTACAATTATAACGTTATTTTTCCGTCTTGTATACTTTTGGTTATCAATTTTTCATTTGTTCAAATTTTTATGGTGAAGGAATTTACAAAGTGCTCTTCCTTAACAAACTCGTTAATGAAATGATGACCATTATTAAAAGACCATATAAATCATGAATGGAGAAAATTGAAAGAATGAGAGGTCCCAAATATAAACAAAACAGGAAGAATATGGTTGTATTATCTTAGAAGTGGCTTTTGCTGTTAGTTCTTACCAAGTTACAGTGAAACAAGTTACAAAGAAGTTAGATATTTTAAGTTATTCCAACTTTCTCATCAGCTGCTTGAATGTTATTTATGTTAATTTGATGAATTTTGTTGTTGATTGTTATTATATTATTTTTTTATTATTTTTCCTGGAAAAGTTTGTATCATCATTATTATTATTCAGCAATCTGCATTTTCCTAGAGAGAATGGCTCCCGAAGATATTTCCCTCAATACTAAAAATAGTGCTTTTATGGCGTTTCGCCTATTCTCCCTTCCTGTAAGAAAAAAAAAAACCACGTGGTGTCTGAAGGTAGCCTCGCAAATACTTGAGTTGGTTCTTTTATATAAAATAAGCCATTCATAAAACCAGTTCACTACAGTGTTACATTATGTGTAGTTATTCTATTTTTTCTGTCTTCTTTTATTTTCCTGTGTTTGTCGTTAAGTAACTACTGTTTAGAAAATTGCGCAAGAAGTTTGAAGCTCAGTACGAGAAAAAAAGGTTAAATAGAAGTTCAAGGCAAGAGAGAGAGAGAGAGAGAGAGAGAGAGAGAGAGAGAGAGAGAGAGAGAGAGAGAGAGAGAGAGAGAAAACTTTATTTTCCGATCTGACCAAAATAGCCGAATGTATTTTATTTATATTTTTCATATACCTCAAATTCATTGCGAAGTTTTGATTTTACAGTCAAATCAAGTCAAAAGATGCATTTTGTTTATCTTCAGCACCTAACCCAATCATAGCAAACGACACTAATTCTGAAATTTTATATTCTGCGTAAATCAAAATATCCAATCACGTTGATTTGCAATAGTTAACAATGATGCTTAAAATTTACACCTGCGAAATATAAAAGGATATCTGCAAAAAGACTCAATCTACCAATTGTCAGTGAGTGATCGCTCTTACATGCAGTACATGCAAAATACATTCCAAAAAGATACAGTCTTCTGAATTTCTTCCCGTGATACCGGAATAGTCTTGGAATAACGCAAATAATAACTGCTGAAACAATCTTGTATGGGTTTGATTTTTTGAATAGTAGGGAGACATTCACACATAATGCATACTATCTTTCCTTGACAGTCATTTATTGATCTGTTATCCAACAGAGTTTCAGAACTCAATGGCTGACCTACATTGTCAGCCTGGCAGAAGATTCAAGGACCTTTAAGAAAGATCGTGCTTCATGTCTCTTAGTAATTCAAATAAAAATAAAACTCTTGGTATCACCTTCAATATATTGCCTCCATCCATCAAGGGATTTTTCTAATAACAGTGATGCTAACACAATGGCTTTTGTCATTTCAAAATGTTTTCTAGTTGTTTTTATTACTGCCTTTGTTGTGATGAATGAACTCTTAATTCATGTTTTACGTCTGCTCAGCACGTTTGTGGCTGTTGTTTTCTCTTTGCCAAATGAAGTTAAAATTAAGATATCAGCATCGTTGTACAATCAAAGATTTTCACAAAAAGCTATAGATATTAATTGGCCGTTATTCTCTTGAGCGACTGATCATCAGTCATTATTGTTGCACCCGGAATATTGTTGGGAATTTAACCTATATTTTAACATCGTTGTAAAACTCAATGTTTTCCTTACATTTTACGTATGTTGAAACAAATTGTTGATGTGGCCCATTATGATGGAATGAATAAGAAGACGAATAATTTATTAACTGCCTTTATTCCTATCACAGGAAAATTCCTCTTTCTGTTTTGCATTGAGAAAAGAAAAGAGCAGATTTTGAAAATTTTCCTAAGCACACAGGAGCGATAAAACAGTCACAAAAAAGATGACCGTTATTTGATGAAAAGGTAAGAAAGGTTAAGACTAAAATGCAATGGGGTTTTGTAATGAGTTTATTCGGGGAAATCTTTGTAGTCTGAGTAACAATACTTCTCAGCGACCATAACCTGGAAAAGAAAGATTATATGTCAGTTATCATTGTAACAAGTTAACTTGTCAGATTCTACACTCAGTAAAATAGAATACCGAGACGCTGATTTCTGTGTTTTTAGTCGTAAACTTATAACACGTGATATTATGAATGTAGCAAAGATGTTTTGTACCTAAATCAGAGCACAATAGAAAACGTTATCTTTTCTTGCATACCTCCACTGCTGCCGTATCCACCACCACCTCCGCTACTTCCGTAGCCTCCACTTCCACCTCCTCCGTAACCGCCGCCTCCACCTCCATAACCTCCGCCTCCACTTCCTCCGTAACCTCCGCCTCCAAACCCTCCACCACCGCCACCACTTCCGCCGTATCCTCCTCCGCCGCCGCCGCCTCCTTTTCCACCCCCACCATAACCTCCACCTCCACCTCCTTTTCCACCCCCACCTCCACCATAACCTCCACCTCCACCTCCAGCTGACACTAGTGCCACTGCACTGAGCACCACAACCACCTGAAATTGAAAAGAAAAGCGATTAGAAAAATATATATTAGAAATACGGAAAAAGACAGAAAGCTTGGTAATCTCCATCGAGTGTTCCCTTAGGTTTGGGGCAAATCTTAGCTGTTGTGTAGAAGGGGTAATGCTTTTTAATGGGATATGGAAGCCAGTGGTGTAAGATACTTAATAAAATATCATATTTCGCAGTAAGTATTAGCTTATCATTTTTACCGTAACAATTTGACTTACTGTTTTCAGCTTCATCTTGAGACCGGAATCAGATCTTGACCGAAAGAAGTCAGCTGTTTTCTGATGCTGGTGGTTCTCTCTGCTTCTCTTTTTATACCTTGGTCCACGTCCTCCTTCGCCTCTTATCCCCCGCGCCCCCTTCCCCCATCGTTGCTCTTTCTATTTGCTTTACTACAAACTGTTCAGTGTTCTTCTATTTCGAAACCACTCTGTTTAACTTCTCTTTTCGTCAGTTAACCTTAATGGGATGACGTGGTTCGTTTCGTCTGTTACGTATGTTAAGTTTGCTCTTATAATTTATTATTATCAGTATTTTTTCGTTTGCTGTTTGCATTGACTTTTGTCATTTTATGCGTGTTTGTGTGATGGATTTAATCTAGATGTCAGTCTACTTGTTTTGGAATTTTCTGAAAGTCAGCTGTGTTTTCTCCATTGATTTTCTATGAATTTTATGTGGAATCATCTGTTTTCACGATTTGATTTATTTTGAAAATCACACTTATTTTCTAGATTTTTGTAATGTGACATTAGTTGGAAGCTGTTGTCTCAACTGATTTTTCCCAAGTTTTCTTGAATATCTTTTCGTTATAATTTCCTCGGCAGCATATTAACAGTTATTAAATTTCTTCTGCTGGATTTGTAACAAAAATTCTGATTTATCAGCACCTTGAAAACTGGCCATATTTTTCATAGCCTTTAACAGTAGAAGTTACAGTTATTGGTGTTAAAATATTTTAAGGTTCCATTTCTCTTCTGTTTGGCTCTATTGTCGTGACAGTATCATTCTCTAAGTCTATTCTGCTGGACCCGCTTTCATGTCATGTTAGCTCATTACAAATGATTTTTAAGATATGGATTTTGCACTTGATTCAACCATTTAGGTTTGGTGCATCAAGAGAATCTAACATCATTTGGCGGATATTTAATTTGATGAGGTGGTTAATATCTTTGAAAGTCCAAAGCCAGCTTCAGTTGCTGTTTAATATAATGCACTTGCTGGTCCGGCTTAGTGCATAATTTGCACTTATTTCCTTTATTTGCGATTTTAAACTATTGTGTTAATGTTGTCGCAATGTTTTTATTATGTTCACCTTTCTTTAGGATTTGGTGATTTTTTCTTGGGGCTGCTGTTTGGTCATAGATGGTGGTTTCAGAATTTCTTTCCACTATCATTGTCCATTTGTGTTCCTAATTTAGATGTTATATCTTCGAAGTTTTAGAAGTTACTTGAGGTCACGTTCCGATTCCGAATAAGAATTAAAATGTAACTCCACATATTATGGAGTTATAATGCCCAGCGTTCGAATCTCTTACCGGCCAATGAAGAATAAGAGGAATTCATTTCTGGTGATAGAAATTCATTTCTCGCTATAATGCGGTTCGGATTCAACAATAAGCTGTAGGTCCCGTTGCTTGGTATCCAGTTGGTTCTTAGCCACGCAAAATAAGTATAATCCTTCGGGCCAGCCCTAGGAGAGCTGTTAATGAGCTCAGTGGTCTGGTTAAACTAAGGTATATTGTTCAGGTATAGAAATTAAATTATTTCTAAAATCTAAATTTGCACTGATGAATTTCCAGAAGGAAGACTACTCAATTTTGTCTACTTATGTTTGGAATAGTTGAAATTTAGTCGGGAAATGGGTGCACTCATACTCACTATCGCAGGCTGCTCTCATGAGCCTTGTTTTTTTTTTTTTTTTTTTTCAACATTTTAAGCATTAAAAGTTTTGGAATTTTGTCCACTGGGAAAAATGGTGCAACCGAAGTGAAGAACTTAGTTTATATAAGACCTTGTTCTCCACAGTTGACGCTGAACTACCCTTCATTAGTAAAATAGATCAGTTTTTTCTCCTGTGATTATCGAGGTACATTTCCTAAACACAGCGTGAAAAGAATTTCTCAGTTAAAAAAAGCCCAATATTAAATTTCGCCAGCTGATTTAGAGAGAAAGACAAAATTCAAGATAAGAATGTATCCATTATTTCCTTAGTTCTGTTATGGCTCTCTCTTTTTTGGTGAAATTAGGTAAAAATAGTTTTCCAAATTTTACAATGTTTGCGATGTATGATGTAGTTTTGGTGTTGTCTCAGCTTTGCATTGTTTTTGGTTATTAATTCTTTTATATTTTTATTTTTTTATGAAAGACGATTGTAAGCAGTACTCTTCCTTCTTAAAAAAAAACTTGCACATCAAAGAATAACCATTATAGAAACCTGTATAAAACGTGAATGGACAAAAATGAAATAGTGAGAATCTCCACATACAGATATAATAAAGGGCTTTTAGTTGGGAATTAGCTGTAATTTCAGTTTAAAGCTTCACAGCAAAATTAGGTATTTCAAGCTATTCCAACTTTCCCGGAAGAAACAGCTCGAAAGTTGTTTGTTAGTTTTTAAAAATTTTTATTGTTGATTGTTTTGAATTTTTATACTCGTTCATTTTTCGTATCTGTGGTCTTTATTTCATATTCATTAAATTATTTATTAATATTTTTATTTTGCTTTTATGATTATTATTGTTATTCAGCACGTCCCTTAGTAATCCAAAATGAAAATAAAACTTATGGTAGCACCATATACGGGCAACCTGCATTAGGCTATATACTCCCTCTGTCCATTAAGAAATTTTTCTGATAACAGTGAAGCTGCCACAGTGGCTTTTGTAATTTCAAAATGTTTTTTAGTTGTTATTATTATTGCTTTTGTTTTGACGAACGAACTTTTAATTCATGATTTTTTACGTCTTCTTAGGGCATTGATAGCTATTCTTTTCTTTTTCCCTGAAATCGAAATGAAGATATCTGCATCATTGTATGGTAATCAAAGGTTTTCATAAATAGCGAGGAGGGTGCAGGTTTTAATTAGCCGTTTCTCTCGAGTGAGTGATTATCAGTCATTATTGTCGCAACAGGGAAATTGTTTGGAATGTAATCAACATTGTAATGTCATTCTGAAAATCCACCATTTTCTTGACGTTTTCGATGTAATAAGCCAGATAAAAGATATGTTTAATTTCCCCGGCTCGAAAGTGGCGCAGTATGATGAATGACAAGAAGAATGATTTATTATCTACCCACCATTATTCTGGTCAATGGAGAATTCCTCTTTCTGTTTTTCATTGACAGAACAAAAGAGCATATATTGACATTTATCGTAAACACACAGGAGTGCTAATACACAGTCACATGAAAAATGTCCAGTATTTGATGAAATGCAAAGAAAGGTTACCAATGAAATGTAAAGGTGCTTTGTAATGAGTTTATTCAGGGAATTTTTAGACAGTCTTTGATTTCGGAACAGTATCTCTTAACGACCATAACCTGAAAAAGAGAGATCTTTTGTAAATTATCATTATAATAAATGAATTTGTCAGGTTCTTCACCCTAACTAAAATGAAAAACAAAATAAATACTGAGACGCTGATTTGCATGTTTTTGTTACATTCTTACAACGTGTGATATTATGAATGAGCAAAGATGTGTTATACCCAAATCAGAGCATAATAGAAAATGTATTTTTCTTACCTCCACTGCTGCCATATCCACCACCGCCTCCAAATCCGCCTCCACCTCCTCCACTGCCACCGTATCCTCCACCACCACCTCCGCTACCACCGTAGCCTCCACTGCCTCCATATCCTCCTCCTCCAAATCCTCCACCTCCGCCTCCACTTCCTCCATAACCTCCGCCTCCACCTCCTCCGTAACTTCCTCCTCCAAATCCTCCACCACCACCACCGCTTCCGCCATAGCCTCCGCCGCCGCCTCCTTTTCCTCCTCCACCACCACCACCATAACCCCCTCCTCCACCTCCTTTTCCTCCTCCACCTCCACCTCCACC
>NC_089781.1:81313106-81415606 GCF_040412425.1 Macrobrachium rosenbergii | reverse complement strand
TTCACTCGTACTCGTAAGTATAGGCTACTATTTGGCTTCAAAAGATACCATTCGTATAGTGTGAAAGAATGTATCTCAACAAAAGCCCCTGCTTTATTTGTACAGCATATTCGCAGGAAAAGGAAAAATTCCTTTTTCTTTTATAACTGTCTTTTTGGTAAGACAAAAAAAAAAAAAAAAAAAATCGTTTTTCACCTTGAACATCGTTTGCGATTTTTTAGTTTTCTGTAAAAGAAATATATTGTGCCGGCTTTGTCTGTCCGTCGGCACCTTTTTCTGTCCGCCCTCAGATCTTAAAAACTACTGAGGTTAGAGGGCTGCAAATTGGTATGTTGATCATCCACCCTCCAGTCATCAAACATACCAAATTGCAGTCCTCTGTAGTTTTTATTTTATTTAAGGTTAAAGATAGCCATAATGGTGCGTCTGGGAACAGTATAGGACAGGCCACCACCGAGTAGTGGTTAAAGTTTCATGGACCGCGGCTCATACAGCATTATACGGAGACCACCGAAAGGTAGATCTATTTTCGGTGGCTGTACAGAAAACTCGATTGCGCCGAAGAAACTTCGGCGCATTGTTTGCTTGTTGTGTCTTTGTATTGTCTTATCCTTCCAATAGTTTTATATTATTAATTTTCCTTTTAATTTTTTTTTTAAATATGGTTATGGTGAAGGATTTTACGCTGTGTTCTTTGACAACAAACTCACTTATGAGACGACATTCATAATTCGAAGACCTTATGAATCGGGAATGGACAAAACTGAAAGAGTGAGAGGCTCCAAATATAACTGAGTGTTAGAAAATGCTCATATTCTCTTAGCTGTGGGTTTTATTTTAGATTTTAACAAGCTATAATTTTGCTTTAACTTCTCAGTGAAATTAGGTATTTCAAGTTATTTCAGACATCCCGTAACTGCCTGCTAGAGAAGTATATGTTATTTATGTTAATTTGAAACATTTGTTGTTGACCGTTATTTTCGCTTTGTTTTGAAAAATTTCAGGTAATTCGTGGCCCATAATAATTGTAGTAGTTTCTTCCCTATTTTAGTTTTTTTTTTTTTGCATATTAATAATCAGTTATCGGAATACATTTAATTTTTTTTATTTTATTTTTTTGTGGTTACATTATTATTATTATTATTATTATTATTATTATTATTATTATTATTATTATTATTATTATTGTTGTTGTTCTGTTGAAATGAATGGTAATTCAGTGGGATTGATTTTATACAGTATCTTTTCAATTCTTCTTACTGTTCTCTTTTCTTCTCTTTTCTCTTGTTGACTTATTTTCGCTTTGTTTTAAAAATTTTCAGGTAATTGGTGGCCCATAATTATTGTGGTAGTTTCTTCCCGTATTTTAATTTTTTTATTTTTGCATTTTTAATAATTAGTTATCGGAATACATTCACTTTTTTAATTGTACTTTTTGTGATTACATTATTATTATTATTATTATTATTATTATTATTATTATTATTATTATTATTATTATTATTTATTATTATTCTGTTGAAATTAATGGTAATTCAGTGGCTGATGTACATAATCTTGATAAGCAGTAGTTCAGAATATAGTCACATTTTGTTCTGGTACACGCGGATGGAAGTTATTATTATTATTATTATTATTATTATTATTATTATTATTATTATTATTATTATTTATTATTATTCAGAAGTCTGCCTTTTCGTAGAGGGAATGGCTACAGGAGTTATTACCTTTCAGATTCAAAACAGCGTTTTTATGACTCTTCACCTCTTTACCACCACCCTGAAAAAAAAATCGGTATGGTGTCCGAGTGTAGCCCGTTCTAATACTAGAATTGGTTCACTTACAGTATATAGAAAATCCACTGATAAAGTTTGGTAATTATTATTATTATTATTGTTATTATTATTATTATGAGGATCGAAATGTGAAACTCGATAAGAGCAAATGAGGAACAAAGTTCAAATTACCAGCTATGTCACTGAGGTATGCCACCTACAAGAGAGAGAGAGAGAGAGAGAGAGAGAGAGAGAGAGAGAGAGAGAGAGAGAGAGAGAGAGAGAGAGAGAGAAAAATTTCACCTTGCGGTCAATGAGTGATCGCTTTTATAGGCTATACATAGAGATCCAGTGATATCACATATTTGGATTTAATTTTGTGGAGTAGCCAGGCCGACAAATTAACACCAGATGTAGAATATCCTTCCTAGACAATGACGTGTTGAAATGTTACGCAACGGAGCTACTAATTACAATGGCTTGCTTACATTGCAATTCTTGCAAAAGATTTAAGCACCGTCAAAGAAGGTCAAGCTACATCATTTACTCACCCAAAGTGAAAATAGAATACAGGGCAATACCTTGTACAGACAGCTTACAATATACTGCCTTCATAAGCTAAGCATACCTTAGTTTAACCAGACCACTGAGCTGATTAACAGCTCTCCTAGGGCTGACCCACCCGAAGAATTAGGCTTATTTTACGTGGCTAAGAACCAATTGAGTACCTAGCCACGGGACCTACATCTGATTGTGGAATCCGAACCACATTATAGCAAGAAATGAATTTCTATCACCGGAAATAAATACCTCTAATTCCTCATTGGCCGGTCGGAGAATCGAACCCCGGGCCAGCAGAGTGCTAGCTGAGAACGGTACCCACCCGTCCAATGAGGAACTACTGCCTTCATATGTTGAGAACTTTCTTGTAACAGTGGGTCATAAATAGCTTAAGTATTTACATTTTTGTTCTAGTTATTGTTAATCCTATTGCTGTTGTTGTGATTAACTAACTCTTGATTTAAATTTTACATCTCAGCATGTTGGTGGATATTGTTTTCTCTTTTCCCAATGAAGTTGAAATGAAGGTATCTACACCGTTGTACGGTAATCAGAGCTCTTCACAAAAATCGAGGAAGGTACAGATATTAATTAGCCGCTTCTCTAGAGCGATTAATCATTAGTCATTAGTGTTGTAACAGGGGAAATTGTGTGGAATGTAATCCACATGGCAGTATCCTTTTGAAAATTCACCGTTTTCTTTATGCTTTCTGTTGATGAGTCAGATTAAAGGCAAAATTAATCTCGCTGACCCGAAGGAAGCTAGCTAGTACGATGAATAACAAGAAGAATTTTTGATTATTTAGCTAAAAGTTTTCCATTCACTGGAAAATGCCTATTTCTGTTTTTCATTGACAAAACCAAAGAGCAGATACACACATGAGCGCTAACACACAGCCACTTAAATAATGACCTTTATTTGATGAGGTGCAAAGAAAGGTTACCAATAAGAAAAATGGGGCTTTGTAATGAGTTTATTCAGGGATTTCTTAGACAGTTCATGATTTCGGAACAGTATTTCTCATCGACCATAACCTGGAAAAGAAAGACCATTTGAAAATTATCATTGTAATAGATTAAATTGATAGATTCTTCCTTAGCAAAAAAAGAAAATCCGTAGACGTTTGATTTGTGTGTTTTGTCATAAACTTATAACGTGTGATATTATGAATGCGGCAAAGTTGTTTTGTATCGAAATCAGAACACGTTTTTCTTGCATACCTCCACTGCTGCCGTATCCACTGCCGCCTCCAAATCCTCCTCCGCCTCCTCCTCCGCTGCCACCATATCCTCCACCACCGCCTCCACTTCCTCCATAACTTCCTCCTCCAAATCCTCCACCACCACCTCCATTTCCTCCGTATCCTCCTCCTCCTCCCCCCACTGCCTCCATATCCTCCTCCTCCAAATCCTCCTCCTCCACCTCCACTTCCTCCATAAGCTCCGCTTCCACCTCCTCCGTAACCTCCGCCTCCAAATCCTCCACCACCTCCACCACTTCCGCCGTAGCCTCCGCCACCGCCTCCTTTTCCACCTCCACCATAACCTCCACCTCCACCGCCACCTCCTTTTCCTCCTCCACCATAACCTCCACCTCCACCTCCTTTTCCACCTCCTCCTCCACCATATCCTCCACCTCCTCCTCCAGCAGACACTAGTGCCACTACACTTAGCACCACAACCACCTGAAATTGAAATGGAAAGCGAGTAGAAAAATATATACTAGAAATGTGGAAAAAGACATTTGATAAACTCTCCTGCCCTGTGAAATACTAAGTGTTTCCGAAACATGGGCAAACTTTACCTGTTTTGTGCTCGAGGTAATGCTTCATCATGAGGCATGAAAGCCAGCTGTGTAAGATACCTGTTAAAATAGTGTGATTTCTTAGTAACATTGACTTACTGTTTTCAACTTCATCTTGAGACTGGAATCAGATCTTGACCTGATGAAGTCAGTTGGTTTCTGATGCTGGTGGTTCTCTCCGCTTCTCTTTTATACCTTGGTCCACTTCTTCCTTCACCACTTATCCTCTCCTCTTCCCCCTCTTTGTACTCGTATATCCATGTTCTTTCTATTTGCTTTACCACGTACAGTTCAGTGTTTTGTTATTTCAAAATCATTCCGTGTTTAACTTTCTTCATATTCATTAACCTTGATGGGGTGACGTGTTTCGTT
The DNA here is from genome assembly GCF_040412425.1 of Macrobrachium rosenbergii. Taxonomy (NCBI): domain Eukaryota; kingdom Metazoa; phylum Arthropoda; class Malacostraca; order Decapoda; family Palaemonidae; genus Macrobrachium; species Macrobrachium rosenbergii. The sequence goes on along the minus strand of NC_089781.1, from coordinate 81,411,094 downwards.
TCGTCTGTTACGCATGTTAAGTTTGTTCTGAATTTATGTTTTATACCTTTTCAATTGTTTGTTCTTTGCGCTGACTTTATTGCCAGCTTGTTTGTTTGCCCGTTCGAATATCATTCTACTCGTTCGGAAGTCAGTTGTGTTTTCTTTATAATGTCATTAAAAGATTTTTTACATGAATTTTATATGAAACTGTGTACCATCAGAATTGTATTTAATTTGAACATTGATTTATTTTTGTAGATTTTGCGATGTGACCTTTGTGTGAAGCTCATTGCTCTGCAATTTTTCCAAATCTTTAATTTCTTTTCATTTAGCTTTCCTCAGCAGCATTGTATAATGTACTGTCCGTCGATCAAGTCTAAGTTATTGAAAGATTTATTGGAATGCTGACAAAATTTTTTACTTATCAAAAAATATAGAGAAAAATATAACCAGCCTGAAAGTTGGCTGTATTTTTCTCTGTGTTTCACAATAGAAGTTGCAGTCAACAGTGTTAGAATACTTTAAGGCTAAATTTATATTCCTTTTGTCTTTATTAACATAGTATGATGAGTCCCTTAGTTTCTTCTGTTGGATCCGCTCTATTATTAAAAATAATTTTTTATGATATGGACTTGGACTTAATTCAACCGCTTGAATTTGGCCTATCAAGAAAATTCAACGTTATTCACTTTAACCAATAAAGTATAGGTATTTTTCCAGGTTTTAAATTTATTGAGCAGGCTGACCACTTTGAAACTCCCAAGCCAACTAAAGTTGCTTAATGTGTAATTTGTACATATTTCCTGTCTTTGTGATCGTGTTAATGTTGTCGCTTTGTTTTCTTATGTTTACCTTTCTTTAGTATTTAGTTACTTTTTCATGGGGCCGCTGTAAGGTTATGAATGGAGGTTTAAAACTTTCTTTCCACTATCATTGTCCGTTTGTGTTTAAAATTTTGATGCTCTATATCTTCGAAGTTTTGGAAGTTACTTATGGTCACGTTCCGAATATATGAATAATAACAATGTAACTTCACGCGTTGTGGAGTTGCAATAATACCAGTAACAGAATGTACATTATTTCTAAAATCAAAATTTTCGCTGCTAAACTTCCAGAAGGAAGACTACAGAAATTGTAAGGTCACAGAAGACTCATTGTTGGCTCCGGGTATTAGATATACTTGAACCTGAGGATCAAAATGTGTTCACTCTTACTGGTTTATACATGGTTCTCCCATAATCCTCGGTTTTATTTTGATTATCCTCATTTTTTCCATGAATGTATTAAAATACTGTGATTTTTGTCTGTTGAGAAAGGTAGGGCAACCGATATTTAAGAAACTAGGTTTTTATTATATAAGACATTTTCTCTGCATTTTACGCAAAGCTAGTTTATCCCCGATCAAAAGCTTCCAGTTTAGGTGATGAGTTTTTTTTTTTTGTTTTATGATATCGAGGTACGTTTTTGGAAACCACTCGTGTTTGTCTTCAAACGGTACAATTTGATAAAGTAAGAAATAATATAACTCGAGGTACGTTTTTGGAAACCACTCGTGTTTGTCTTCAAACGGTACAATTTGATAAAGTAAGAAATAATATAACTTTTCATAAAAGCGCTTCGTTTATTTTTACGGCAGATTCAGAGCAAATCAAAATTCAAATCGAGAATGCATTTTCAGTATTTCCTGAACTCTTTCATAGTTTCTTTTTGGTGGAATTGAAAAAAAATAGTTTTTTAACTTTTGCAACTCCTGTAATTTATAAAGTTGTCTCTGCGTTGCCTCTTCCTCTCAAAATATCTTTGGTTATTAATTTTTCTTTTAAATTTTCTCTTATTTTCAACAGTTTTTATGGTGAAGAATTTAACAACAAACTCGCCTATGGAATAATTACCATTATCAGAAGACTGTACAAACTGTGAATGGACGGAACTGAAAGAGTGAGAAACTCCAGATATAAATATGATAAGAGTTAGAAAGTTCTGATGTTCTATTTTCTGTGGTTTTTATTTTAGCTCTTAACAAAATATAATTTCTGTCTGAAGTTTCAGAGTAAAATTTTTTATTTCATGTTATTCCAACATTCCCACCACAGCTTGCTTGAATGTTATTTATGATAATTTATTGAACTTTGTTGTTGATTGTTATTGGTGTTTTGTTTTAAAGTTTTCAAATGATTCTTGAAACCTAATAATTGCAGTGTTTGTTTCCTTATTGTAGTGTTGCATTTTTTGAAAGTCGTTCATTTCGCATATTGGTGTACTTTCGTTTCTTATTACTTATATAGGTTACTTGAATTCCTTCAATCATTTTTTTTTTTTTCTTATAGATTATTATTATTATCATGGTAATAATAATAATAATAATAATAATAAAGAGCAATTCAATAATAATAATAATAATAGTTAAAAGCGATATTATTATTATTATTATTATTATTATTATTATTATTATTTCAAATTTATTCTGTTTTTACCCGTCAAATTTTATTCTGTTCTAGTTCCTTTTTATTTAAATAATTAATTAAAAATTAGTAATAACTTGAACCTCAAAATTCTAAAATTGATAAGAGGAAATTAGGAAAAATTAGAGCATTATTATTATGTTCTTATTTCAAGTTATTTTGCTTTTGCCTGTAGAGAGATTCTGAGAGAGAGAGAGAAAGAATTAATTAGAGAGAGAGAGAACCTCAGAATTTGAGAATTGATAAGAGACATCTTCTGGTCAAAAAATGATCGCTTTTGTCTGACTATACATAAAGATCCAGTCTTTTGAATTGCTCTTCATGACACCATAATCTAAACGAGTAAGACCAGAATCAATTTAGGAAGAGCACAAATAATAATTGTTGAAATAATCATGTTTTGGTTAGAGCTTTTTGTAGAGTAGCCAGGTTGACATACCAGCATCCAATGTAAACTAACCTTCGTAGACTTCTTTGTTGAAATGTTATCCAACAGAGCAACTAATTGCAATGGCTTGCTAGCACATCAAGGGAGGCCTACCTGCATGTCTTACCCAACCTAAATGAAAATGAAATAGAGGCAACCCCTTGAACAGACAGCTTTCATTATACTGCCTCCATCTATAGTGAGGCTTTCCTTATAATAGTGGATTAATTAATCACAAAATGTTTTCCAGTTATTATTTATTATGCAGCTGTTGTTGTAATTAACGAACTCTTGGTTTAATTTTATATTTTTGTAGCATATTGGTGGGTATTGCTTTCTCTATTCCAAATGAAGTAGAAATGACGATAACTGCAGCATAGTAAGGTAATCCTTATCACAAAAAACGATTAGAGCATAGGTGTTAAGTTCTCTCTCGAGCGATCGACCATCAGTCATTATTGTTACAACCGGGGTATTGTTTGGAATTTTATCCACATTGCAATACCATTTTGAAAATCCACCGTTTTTTTATGCTTTCTGTATAATGAGTCAGATTAAACACAAAATTAATCTCGCTGACCCGAAAGAAGTTGGCAAGTACGATAAATAACAAAAAAGAATATTTGATTATTTAGCTAAAATTTTCCAGTCACTGAAAAATGCCTATTTCTCTTTTTCATTGACAAAGCAAAAGAGCAGATACACACTGAAGCGCTGATCCACAATCACTTAGATGATGTCCGTTATTTGATGAGATGCAAAGAAAGGTTACCAATAAGAAAAAAATGGGACTTTGTAATGAGTTTATTCAGGGATTTCTTAGAGAGTTCATGATTTCGGGACAGTACTTCTCAACGACCATAGCCTGGAAAAGAAAGGTCATTTGAAAATTATCATTGTAATAAATGAACTTGATAGATTCTTCTTCAATAAAAAAATAAAATCTCAGACGCTGATTTGCATGTTTTTTGTCATACATTTATAACCTGTGATATTGAATTCGGCAAAGTTGTTTTGTATCGAAATCAGAGCACAATAGAAAACGTTATTTTTTCTTGCATACCTCCACTGCTGCCGTATCCACCACCGCCTCCTCCACTTCCGCCATATCCTCCACCACCGCCTCCACTTCCTCCATAACTTCCTCCTCCAAATCCTCCGCCTCCACCTCCACCATAACCTCCGCCTCCAAATCCTCCACCACCTCCACCACTTCCGCCGTAGCTTCCGCCGCCACCTCCTTTTCCACCTCCACCTCCACCTCCACCTCCACCTCCACCATCCACCTCCACCTCCTCCTCCAGCCGACACTAGTGCCACTGCACTTAGCACCACAACCACCTGAAATTGAAAAGGAAAGCGATTAGAAATGTTCATCATAAATACGGAGAAAAGAACATTTGATAAACTCCCTGCCCTGTGCAATACTAATTGTTCCCGAAGCTTGGGCAAACTTTAGCTGTTTTGTACATGAGGCAGTGCTTCATAATGAGGTGTTAAAACCAATGATGTAAGATACCTATTGAAATAGCGCGATTTCTGAGTAACTGTTAACTTATTATTTTATAATGTAACAATTTGACTTACTGTTTTCAGCTTCATCTTGAGACCGGGATCAGATCTTGGCCGGATGAAGTCAGTTGATTTCTGATGCTGTTGGTTTTCTCGTTTCTCTTTTTATACTTTGGTCTACTTCCTCCTTCGAAGACCTCCTATCATCTCCAACCCCCCCCCGTCTCCGTTTCCCTGTATCCACGCTCTTTCTATTTGCTTCACCACGTATAGTTCAGTGTTTTTCTATTTCAAAATCATTCTCCGTTTAATTTTTCTTTGCGTTCATTAACCTTGATGGGGTGACGTCGTTCGTTTCGTCTGTTACGTATGTTATGTTTGTTCTTAATTTGTCTTATATCTTTTCGATTGTTTGTTCTTTGCGCTGACTTTTTTGCCAGCTTGTTTGTTTGCGTGGTGGGTATAATTCAGATATCATTCTACTCGTTCGGAAATCCGTTGTGTTTTCTTTGTAAGTCATTAAAATATTTTGTAGATGAATTTTTTTTGGAACTGTGTACTATCAGGATTATAGTTATTTTTAACATTAATTTATTTTTGTAGATTTTTGCGATGTGACCTTTGTGTGGAGTCATTGCTCTGTGATTTTCCCAAAACTTTTTAAATTTTTTTTTTCATTTAGCTATCATCAGTAGTATATTCTAATGTACGCTCTGTCGATCAAGTCAAAGTTATTGAAAGATTTATTGGAATGCTGAAAAAATTTCCAAATTATAAAAAAAAATATAGGGAAAAATATAACCAGCTTGGAAGTTGGCTGTTTTTTCTCTCTCTGTCTCTCTCTCTCTCTCTCTCTCTGTTTCACAACAGAAATTGCAGTCAAGAGTGTTAAAATATATTAAGGCTAAATTTCTATTCCTTTTGTCTTTATTAACATAGCATGATCAGTCTCTGGTCTCTTCTTCTGGATCCACTCTCGTATCGTAATATCGTATAAAAAAAAATAATTTTTAATGATATGGACTCTGGACCTGATTCAACCACTCGAACTTGGCCATCAAAAAATTCAACGTTATTTCACTTTAATAAATAAAGTATAGGTATTTTTCCAGGTATTAAATTTATCGAGCAGGCTGACCACTTTGAAAGTCCTAAGCCAACTAAAGTTGCTTACTGCGTAATTTGTACATATTTCCTGTCATAGTGATCGTGTTAATGTTGTCGCATTGTTTTCGTATGTTCACCTTTCTTAGTATTTAGTTACTTTTTCATGGGGCCGCTGTAAGGTTATGAATGGTGGTTTCAAACTTTCTTTCCACTATCATTGTCCGTTTGTGTTTAAAATTTTGATGCTCTATATCGTCGAAGTTTTGGAAGTTACTTAAAGTCACGTTCCAAATACGACTAACAATGGAACTCCACCCAGTAAGGAGTTATAGTACCAATAAAAAAGATAAATTATTTCTAAAATCAAACTTTGGGCTGAGGAAGACTGTGGGGATTGTAATGCGACAGGAGACTCATTTTTATCTACTAATTTTTGGAATGTTTGAAATTAAGGCTGGAAATGTGTTCACTCGTACTCGTTATTATAGGCTACTCCCGTGATCTTCGGTTTTCTGTGATGATAATTTTTTCGATGGATATATTGAAAAATTGAGAATTTGTCTGTTTAGAAATGTTGAGCAACAGGTATATGTGAAAAAACTAGGTTTTATCAAATAAAACTTTTCTCAACATTTTTCGGTAAACTAGTTTATCCGTGATCAACAGCTGTCAGTAATACAGTAGATCAATTCTCTTTTCTTCTTTTATGGTTATGGAGGTAACTCTTTTACTAGACACCATGTGTTTGTAGTTTGAGAAAGAATGTCTCTCTTAATTAAAAAAACCCTCCTGTAATTTTACAGCAAATTTAAAGAAAAGGACAAATTTCAAAGTGCGAATGCATGCTCAATATTTCCTTGGCCCTTTTATGGACAAACTGTCTTTGTGGTGGAATTAGGAAAAAATCGTTTTTCAGCTTTCTGAGGTTTTGCAGTTTATATTGTTGTCTTGCTGTTATCTCATCCTTCCAATATACAATATTTCTGGTTATTAATTTTCCTTTAAAATTTTTCTTTTATTTTTCAAGTGTATTTCTGGTTAGGGACTTTACAGTGTTCGTCCTTCACAACAGACCTGCGTATGAAATAACCAGTAATATAATATCATGAAAAGTGACCAGACAAAACTGAAAGAGCGAGAGAGATAACAGAATTAGGAGAAGCTAAAGTAGTGGTTTTTATTTTAGTTTTAACAAATTACAATTTTGGTTAAAAGATTTACAGTAAAATTAGGTATTTTAAGTTGTTTTAGCTATCCCATTACTGCATGCTAAAGACTTAAATGTTATTTATGTTAATCTGATACATTTTATTGTTGACTGTTATTGTTGCTTTTTTTATAAACATTTTCAGATATTTCGTGACTCATAATAATTGTTGCCGTTTCTCAGTTTATTCTAGTCTTTTGCATTTTTAATAATCAGTTATCGGAATAGTTTCAATTAATTAAATTTATTTATTTATTATTATTATTATTATTATTATTATTATTATTATTATTATTATTATTATTATTATTATTATTATTATTTTAATAACTGCTCATTAAAGAGATCGAAATTTGAAATTTGATTAGAACAAATGGGAAAAAATGTGGTAGAGAGAGAGAGAGAGAGAGAGAGAGAGAGAGAGAGAGAGAGAGATTTCACTTTCCGGTGAATGAGTGATTGCTTTTATAGGCTATACATTGAGATCCAGTCTTCCTAATTACTGTTCGTGGTATCACATTGAAAGGATTATGAACTGGAATAATTTAGGACTATCACAAATGATAATTACCGAAATAAACCTTTCTGGGTTTGTACTTTATGCAGAGTAGCCAGGAAGACAAATCAATACCTGCTGAAGACTCACTTGTTGAAATGTCACGCAGCGGAGATACTGATTACTATGGCTTGCTTACACTGTAAGTCCGGCAGAAGATTTAATCACCGGCAAGAAAGGTGTAGCTGATTCTGCCTCACCCACACAGAATGAAAATAAAACAAGAGGGCAACACCTTGCAAATACAGCCTACATCATAGTGCTTCCATCTAGTGGGAGACTTTTCTCACAACAGTGGATCCATCACATTGGCTCCAGTAATAACAAAATGTTTTCTTGTGATTGTTATTGCTGTTGTTGTGTTCAACGAACTCTTGGTTTAAGTTTTACATCTTCTCAGCACATTGATAACTATTGTTTTTCCTATCCCAAATGAAGTCGAAATGTTATGTACAGTATCGCTAATCAATGCTTTTCACAAAAGGCGATTAGAGAATAGGTCTTAATTGGCCGTTTCTCTCGAGCGATTTATCATAAGTCATTATGATTCACCCTGAAAATTGTTTGATAAGTGATCCACATTGCAATATCGTTTTGAATAGCCTACCATTTTCTTTATGTTTTGGGTTAATGAGTCAGATTAAAGACATGTTTAATCTCCCCTATTCGAAGAAAGTTGACGAATATAATAAATAATAAAAATATTTGATTGTTTAGCTATTATTATTCAGTTCACTGGCAGTGTCTTCTTTCAGTTTTTATTGAGAAAAGGGAAAAAAAAGAAATTTAAAATTTTCATAAAAACACAAGAACGTTGAGGGACGGTCCCATGAAAAATGTCGGGTATTTGCTGAAATTCAAAGAAAGGTTCGGAATGACATGTAAAGGTGCTTTGGGATGACTTTATTTTTTTATACAGTGTGATTCTGGAACAGAACTTCTTAACGACCATAACCTGGAAAAGAGAGATCTTGTGTAAATTACCATTATCGTAAATTAATTTGTCGGGTTCTTCACCCTCACTAAATTGAAAAATAAGATAAAATTCTGGGACACTGATTTGAATGTTTTTATCACAAACATATAAGTTTTGCTATTAAGAATGTGGCAAAGAAGTTTTGTACCTACATCAAAGAACAATAGAAAATGTATTTTTTATCACATACCTCCACTGCTGCCGTATCCACCACCTCCTCCAAATCCTCCTCCGCCTCCTCCACTGCCGCCATAACCTCCACCACCGCCTCCACTTCCCCCGTATCCTCCACCTCCACTGCCTCCATATCCTCCACCTCCGCCTCCACTTCCTCCATAACCTCCGCTTCCACCTCCTCCATAACCTCCACCTCCACCTCCTCCATAACCTCCACCTCCACCTCCTCCTCCCCCACCGCCACTTCCTCCATAGCCTCCAAATCCTCCACCTCCACCCCACCTCCACCATAACCTCCACCTCCACCTCCTTTTTCCACCTCCTCCACCATAACCTCCACCTCCTTTTCCACCGCCTCCTCCACCATAACCTCCGCCTCCTCCTCCAGCCGACACTAGTGCCACTGCACAAAGCACCACAACCACCTGAAATTGAAAAGGAAAGCGATTGGAAAAATATAAACCAGAAATACGGAAAAAGAACGTTTAGTGAACCTCCTGTCCTGTGAAACACTAAGTGTTCTCGAAACTTCGGTCTAACCTTACCTGTTTTGTGCTCGAGCCAATGCTTCATCACTTGGTGTGAAAGCCAGTAGTGAAAGATCTTATTAAAGTAGTGATATTTTGCAGAAACTATTAACTTATCTTTCTGTAGTATAACAATTTGACTTACTGTTTTCAGCTTCATCTTGAGACTGGAATCAGATCTTGACCTGATGAAGTCAGCTGGTTTCTGATGCTGGTGGTTCTCTCCGCTTCTCTTTTATACCTTGGTCCACTTCTGCCTTCACCTCGTATCACCCTCCCGCCATTTCCATTGTCCGCGCTCTTTCTATTTGCTTTACCACGCACATTTCAGTGTTGTTCTATTTCAAAATCATTCCGTGTTTCACTTTTCTTCATGCTCATTAACCTTGATGGTGTGACGTGGTTCGTCTGGTCTGTGGTCTGTGGTCTGTTACGTATGTTAAGTTTGTTCTTATAATTTATGTTTTATATTTTTTCGATTGTTTGTTCTTTGCGCTGACTTTATTGTCAACTTGTTTGTTTGCGTGGTGGGTATAATTCAAATATCATTCTACTCGTTCGGAAGTCCGTTGTTTTTTCATTAAAAGATTTTTTACGTGAATTTTATGTAGAACTGTGTACTATCAGAATTGTATCTATTTTGAACATTAATTTATTTTTGTCTATTTTCGCGATGTGACCTTTGTGTGGAGCTCATTGCTATGCGATTTTCCCAAATCTTCTCTAATTTCTTGTCATTTAGCTTTTCTCAGCATTATATTCTAAAATGTACGCAGTGTCGATTAAATTAAGTTAATGAAAGACTTCTTTTACTTGAGCACTGAAAAAATTTCCAAACTTATCAAAAGATATAAAGAAAAACATAAGCAACTTGAAAGTTAGCTATATTTTTCTCTGCCTTTCACAACAGAAGTTGCAGTCTACAATGTTGAAATCTTTTAAGGCTATACTTCTACTCTGTTTGGCTTTATTGACAGGACATGATCAGTCCTCCTTTGCTAGATCCGCTCTCATATCATAACAGCTTATTAAAATTAATTTTTTATAATCTGGACTCTGGACTTGATTCAACCACTTCAACTTGGTGCATCAAGAAAATTCAACGTTATTTCACTTTAATAAATAAGGTTTAGGTATTTTGCTAGATATTAAATTTATTTGGGAGGCTAGCCACTTTGAAAGTCCAAAACCAACTAAAGTTGTTTCTTGGCAAACACATTTTGCTATTATTTCGGCGTAATGCGTAATTTGTACATATTACTGTCTTTGTGATTTTGAACCATCGCGTTAATGTTGTAGCATTGTTTTCTTGTGTTGACCTTTCATTAGTATTTAGTTACTTTTTCATGGGGCCGCTGTAAGGTTATGAATGGTGGGTTCAAAATTTCTTTCCACTATCTTTGTCCGCTTTTGTTTAAAATTTTGATGCTTTATCTTCGAAGTTTTGGAAGTTACTTAACATAATGGAATTTTAGTGCCAATAAAAAAGTAAAATTATTTATAAAATCAAACTTTGCCATACTAAATTTCCAGAAAGAAGATTTTAGGAATTGCAAGGCGACAGAAGATTCATTTTTATCTTTTTATTTTTAGAATGTTCGAAATTAAGGCTGGAAATGTGTTCGCTCGTACTCGCCATTACAGGCTGCTCCCTTGGTACTCGGTTTTCTTTTGATTATATTAAATTTTTCTGTGGATGTAATAAAAAATTGAGAATTTGTCAGTTGAGAATGGTTGGGCAACCGATATATGAAAAAACTCCGTTTTATCAAATAAGACTTTTCCTCTACATTTTCTGTAAATTCGCTTATCCCTGATCAGCAGCTGTCAGTACTACAGTAGATCAGTTTTTTTTTCTTCTTTTATGGTTATGGAGGTAACCTTTTTAGACACCATGTGTTGGTAGTGTGAGAAAGAATGTCTCTCTTAATAAAAGCTCCTCTTTTATTTTCACAGCAAATGCAGAGAAAAGGAGAAACTTCAAAGTGTGAATGTATTCTCAATATTTCCTTAGTCCTTTTACGGCTGTCTTTGTGGTGAAATAAGGAAAAAATCGTTTTTCAACTTTCACAGCTTTTGTAGAGTATAATGTTGTCTTACTGTTATCTCATCCTTCCAATATATTTTTGTTTATTAATTTTCATTTTAAATTTTTCTTTTATTTTTCAAATGTTTTTCTGGTTAGGAATTTTACACTCGCATATGAAAGAACCAGTAATAGAATATCATAAGAATCGTGACTGCACAAAACTGAAAGAGTGAGAGACTCCAAATATAAATATAACAGAATTAGGAAAAGCTTAAGTAGTAGTTTTTGTTTTCGTTTTTAACAAGTTACAGTCTTAGTTAAAAGCTTCAACAGTAAAATTAGGTATTTAAAGTTTTTATCTATCCCATAAAAGTCTGCTAAAGACTTGTATGTTATTTATGTTAATGTGATACATTTTGTTGTTGACTGTTATTGGTGCTTCGTACTTTTCGGTTAATGAGTGATCGCTTTTATAGGCTATACATTGAGATCCAGTCTTCCTAATTACTGTTCGTGCTATCACATCGAAAAGAATATGAACAGAAATAATCTAGGACTATCACAAATGATAATTACCGAAACAAACATTTCTGGGTTTGTACTTCATGCAGAGTAGCCAGGAAGACAAAATTATCAATACCTGCTGAAGACTCACTTGTTGAAATGTTACGCAACAGAGATACCGATTACTATGGCTTGCTTACACTGTAAGTCCGGCAGAAGATTTAATCACCGGCAAGAAAGGTGTAGCTGATTCTGCCTCACCCACACAAAATGAAAATAAAACAAGAGGGCAACACCGTGCGAATACAGCCTACATTATACTGCTTCCATCTAGTGGGAGACTTTTCTCACAACAGTGGATCCATCACATTGGCTCCAGTAATAACAAAATTTTTTCTAGTATATTGTTTATTCTGTTGCTGTTGTTGTGTTCAATGAACTCTTGGTTTAAGTTTTATATCTTCTCAGCACATCGATGACTATTGTTTTTCCTATCCCAAATGAAGTGGCAATGTTATGTGCAGTATTGTACGGTAATCAATACTTTCCACAAAAAGCGATTAGAGAACAGGTCTTAATTAACCGTTTCTCTGGAGCGATTTATCATGAGTCATTAAGACTCACCCGGAAAATTGTTTGATAAGTGATCCGCATTGCAATATAGTTTTGAAAATCTACCATTTTCTTTATGTTTTGGGATAATGAGTCAGATTAAATACATGTTTAATATCCCCTACTCGAGAAAGTTGACAAACATGAATAATAAAATTAACTGAATGTTTAGCTATTATTATTCAGTTCACTGGAAGTGTCGTCTTTCAGTTTATCATTGAGAAACAAAAAAAAAAAAAAATATAAAAAATTTTCATGAAAACACCAGAGCGGTGAGAGACGATCCCATGAAAAATGTCGGGTATTTCATGAAATGCAAAGAAAGGTTCGGAATGAAATGTAAAGTTGCTTTGTGATGAGTTTATTCAGGGAATTTTTATACAGGGTGATTTTAGAACAGTTCATCTTAACGACCGTAACCTGGAAAAGAGAGATCTGTTGTTAATTATCATTATAATAAATTAATTTGTAGGGTTCTTCACCTCCACTAAAGTGAAAAATAAAATAAAATACTGGGACACTGATTTGTATGTTTTATCACAAACTTATAAGTTTTGCTGTTAAGAATGCGGCAAAGAAGTTTTGTACCTTCATCAGAGAACAATAGAAAATGTACTTTTTCCTCACATACCTCCACTGCCTCCATATCCACCACCGCCTCCAAATCCTCCTCCGCCTCCTCCACTGCCGCCATATCCTCCACCACCATAATAACTTCCTCCACCTCCTCCACCTCCACCTCCACCTCCATCCACCTCCTCCACCATAACCTCCACCTCCACCTCCTTTTCCACCGCCGCCTCCACCATAACCTCCACCTCCTCCTCCACCTCCTTTTCCACCGCCTCCTCCACCATAACCTCCGCCTCCTCCTCCAGCCGACACTAGTGCCACTGCACAGAGCACCACAACCATCTGAAATTGAAAAGGAAAGCGATTAGAAAAATATTAATCAGAAATACGGAAAAAGAATGTTTAGTGAACTCTCCTGTCCTGTAAAACACTAATTGTTCCCGAAACTTGGGTCAAACCTTACCTGTTTTGTGCTCGAGGCAATGCTTCATTACTAAGTGTGAAAGCCAATGTTGTAAGATCTTATTAAAGTAGTGATATTTTGCAGTAACTATTAACTTATCTTTCTGTAGTGTAACAATTTGACTTACTGTTGTCAGCTTCATCTTGAGACTGGAATCAGATCTTGACCTGATGAAGTCAGCTGGTTTCTGATGCTGGTGGTTCTCTCCGCTTCTCTTTTATACCTTGGTCCACTTCTGCCTTCACCTCTTATCACCCTCCCCCCATTTCCATCCTCCGCCCTCTTTCTATTTGCTTTACCACGCACAGTTCAGTGTTGTTCTATTTCATTCCGTGTTTAACTTTTCTTTATGTTCATTAACCTTGATGGTGCGACGTGGTTCGTTTGATCTGTTACGTATGTTAAATTTGTTCTTATAATTTATGTTTTATATTTTTTTTCGATTGTTTGTCCTTTGCGCTGACTTTATTGTCAGCTTGTTTGTTTGCGTGGTGGGTATAATTCAAATATCATTCTACTCGTTCGGAAGTCCGCTGTTTTTCATTAAAAGATTTTTTACATGAATTTTATGTGGAACTGTGTACTTTCAGAATTGTATTTATCTTGAACATTAAATTATTTTTGTGGATTTTCGCGATGTGACCTTTGTGTGGAGCTCATTGCTCTGCGATTTTCCCAAAACTTCTCCAATTTCTTTTCATTTAGCTTTCCTCAGCAGTATATCCTAATGTAAGCAGTGTCGATTAAATTAAGTTATTGAAAGACTTCTTTTACTGGAGTACTGAAAAAATTTCCAATTTATCAAAGGACATAAAGAAAAATATAACCAACTTGAAAGTTAGCTATATTTTTCTCTGTTTCACAATAGAAGTTGCTGTCAACAATGTTGAAATATTTTAAGGCTAAATTTCTTTTCTGTTTGGCTTTATTAATATGATATGATCAGCCTCTTAGTCTCCTCTGCTGGATCCGCTCTCATATCATAATAGCTTATTAAAAATCATTTTTTATGATATGGACTTTGGACTTGATTCAACCACTTCAATTTGGTGCATCAAGAAAATTCAACGTTATTTCACTTTAATAAATAAGGTTTAGGTATTTTGCCAGATATTAAATTTATTTGGGAGGCTAGCCACTTTGAAAGTCCAAAACCAACTAAAGTTGTTTCTTGGTAAACATATTTTGCTAATTCGGCGTAATGCGTAATTTGTACATATTTCCTGTCTTTGTGATTTTGAACCATCGCGTTAATGTTGTAGCATTGTTTTCTTGTGTTGACCTTTCATTAGTATTTAGTTACTTTTCATGGGGCCGCTCTAAGGTTATGAATGGTGGGTTCAAAATTTCTTTCCACTATCTTTGTTCGTTTGTGTTTAAAATTTTGATGCTTTATCGTCGAAGTTTTGTAAGTTACTTAACATTATGGAATTTTAGTACCAATAAAAAAGTAAAATCATTTCTAAAATCAAACTTTGCGCTACTAAATTTCCAGAAAGAAGACTTTAGCAATTGCAAGGCGACAGAAGATTCATTTTTATCTTCTTATTTTTGGAATGTTCGGAATTAAGGCTGGAAATTTGTTTGCTCGTACTCGCCACTACAGGCTGCTCCCTTGGTACTCGGTTTTCTTTCGATTATGTTCACTTTTTTCGTGGATGCGTTAAAAAACAGGGAATTTGTCAGTTGAGAATGGTTGGGCAACCGATATATGAAAAAACTCCGTTTTATCAAATAAGACCTTTTCGCTACATTTTCTGTGAATTCTCTTATCCCTGATCAGCAACTGTCAGTACTAAAGTAGATTAGTTTTTTTTCTTCTTTTGTGGTTATGTAGGTAACTTTTTTTGACACCATGTGTTGGTAGTGTGAGAGAGAATGTCTCTCTTAATAAAAGCTCCTCTTTTATTTTCACAGCAAATGCAGAGAAAAGGACAAATTTCAAAGTGTGAATGTATTTTCAATATTTCTTTAGTCCTTTTACGGCTGTCTTTGTGGTGAAATTAGGAAAAAATCGTTTTTCAGCTTTCACAGCTTTTGTAGAGTGTAATGTCTTACCGTTATCTCATCTTTGCAATATATTTTTGTTTATTAATTTTCATTTTAAATTTTCTTTTATTTTTAAATGTTTTTCTGGTTAGGGATTTTACACAGTGTTCTTCTTTAACAACAAACTCGTTTATGAAAGAACCAGTAATAGAATATCATAAGAACCGTGACTGCATAAAACTGAAAGAGTGAGAGACTCCAAATATAAATATACAAAAATTAGGAAAAGCTTAAGTAGCAGTTTTTTTTTTTTATTTTTAACAAGTTACAATTTTAGTTAAAAGCTTCAACAGTAAAATTAGGTATTTCAAGGTTTCATATTCCCCATAAAAGCTTGCTAAAGATTTGTATGTTATTTTTGTTAATGGATACATTTTGTTGTTGACTGTTATTGTTGCTTCGGACTTTCCGGTGAACGAGTGATCGCTTTTATAGGCTATACATTGAGATCCAGTCTTCCTAATTGCTGTTCGTGCTGTCACATCGAAAGGAATATGAACAGGAATAATCTAGGACTATCACAAATGATAATTACCGAAACAAACCTTAGTGGGTTTGTACTTTATGCAGAGTAGCCAGGAAGACAAATCAATACCTGCTGAAGACTCACTTGTTGAAATGTTACGCAACAGAGATACTGATTACTATGGCTTGCTTAACTGTAAGTCCGGCAGAAGTGAGCCCCTCTCCGCTACAGATTTAAGCACCGCTCAAGAAAGGTGTAGCTGATTCTGCCTCACCCACACAAAATGAAAATAAAACAAGAGGGCAACACCTTGCAAATACAGCCTAAGAACATCATACTGCTTCCATCTAGTGGGATTTTCTTTTCATGTTTTGGCACTCAACAGCGGATCCATCACATTGGCTCTTCAGTAATAACAAAATGTTTTCTAGTTATTGTTTATTCCGTTGCTGTTGCTGTGTTGAATGCAAACTCTTGGTTTAAGTCTTTTGTTGATTGTGCTCATCTTCTCAGCACATTGATAACTATTGTTTTTCCTTGATCCCAAATGAAGTCTCAATGTTATGCCAGATTTAAAAAAAAAATGATCAGTATTGTACGGTAATCAATTGTTCTTTCCACAAAAAAATTTGTCGATTAGAGAATTTTTTCACTTCTTAATTAGCCGTTTCTCTGAGCGATTTATCATAAGTCATTATAAATTAACATATAATTTAATTAGTTATTCTAAAGGTCTATAAGAGATTTGACAGAATTTCTCAATTTTGAAATAAAATTGTTCTAACCTGATCCACATTGCAATATCGTTTTGAAAATCAAACCACTATCAACAACATTTTCTTTATGTTTTGGGTTAATGAGTCAGATTAAAGACATGTTTAAAATTTCCCCTATAAAGTCGAAGAAAGTTGACGAATATGAATAATAAAATTATTTGAATGTTTAGCTATTATTATTCAGTTCACTGGAAGTGTCGTCTTTCAAAACTTTTTGTTCATTGAGAAAAAAAAAAATGTTTTCACACTGACATTTACCGCGAGAAGAAATGATGGCAAATGAGTCATTGTACAAGATTGAAAATTTTCATGAAAACACAAGAGCGTTGAGAGAAGTTCCCATGAAAAATGTCGGGTTGGCGTACCCACAGTATTTGATAAAATGCAAAGAAAGGTTCGGAATGAATGTAAATGGGCTTTGAATGAGTTTATTCAGGGAATTTTTATACAGTGTGATTTTGGAACAGTACTTCTTAACGACCGTAACCTGGAAAAGAGAGATCTTGTGTAAATTATCATTATAATAGATTAATTTGTCTGGGTTCTTTACCTCCATTAAAGTGAAAAATAAAATAAAAAATGTTTTCTAGTTATTGGGACACTGATTTGTATGTTTTATCACAAACTTATAAGTTTTGCTGTTAAGAATGCGGCAAAGAAGTTTTGTACCAATACATCAGAAAACAATTAGAAAATGTCTTACTTTTTCTCTCACATACCTCCACTGCCTCCATATCCACCACCGCCTCCAAATCCTCCTCCGCCTCCTCCACTGCCGCCAAAATGAATCATCCACCACACTGCCTCCACTTTTCCTCCGTATCCTCCACCAAAAATGCCTCCATATCCTCCTCCTCCAAATCCTCCACCTCCGCCTCCACTTCCTCCATAACCTCCGCTGCCACTTCCTCCGTAACCTCCACCTCCTCCATAACCTCCACCTCCACCTCCACCTCCACCTCCTTTTCCACCGCCTCCTCCACCATAACCTCCACCTCCGCCTCCACCTCCTTTTCTCCACCGCCTCTCCACCATAACCTCCGCCTCCTCCTCCAGCCGACACTAGTGCCAATTGATACCTGACACCAACACCTGGAAAGGTGCTGACAGAAAACACAACCAAGAAAAACGCAGAACATATTAGAACTTTAATGAACCTATCTGTTTATAGCTGATTACTGCTCATTAAAACACCTATACACAAGATCTGTAAGATCTTATTAAAGTAGTGATATTTTGCAGAAACTATTAACTTATCTTTCTATAGTATAACAATTTGATTCTACTGTTTTCAGCTTCATCTGAGACTGAATCAGATCTGACCTGATGAAGCCAGCTGGTTTCTGGATGTTGGTGGTTCTTCCGCTTCTCTTTTATACCTTGGTCCACTTCTGCTCTTCAATTTTATCCTCCCCCATTTCCTTCTTCCGCGCTCTTTCTGTTTGCTTTACCACGTATAGTTTAGTGTTGTTCTATTTCAAAATCATTCCGTGTTTAACTTTTCCTAATGTTCATTAACCTTAATGGGGTGACGTGGTTCGTTTGGTCTGTTACGTATGTTAAGTATGCTCTTATAATTTTTTTTTTTTATACTTTTAGATTGTTTGTTCTTTGCGCTGACTTTATTGCCAGCTTGTTTGTTTGCCGGTGGGTATCATTCAGACATCATTTTACTCGTTCGGAAGTCCTTTGTGTTTTCATTAAAAGATTTTTACATGAATTTTATGTGGAACTCTGTATTATCAGAATTGTATTTATTTTGAACATTATTTTTGTAGATTTTTGCGATGTAATCTTTGTGTGGAGCTCTTTGTTCTGCGATTTTCCTCAGCGTCACATTCTAATGTATGCTCAGCCAATCAAGTCAGAGTTATTGAAAGATTTTTTTTTGACATGTTGAAAAAATTTCCGACTTATCAAAAAATATAGAGAAAAATATAACCAGCTTGAAAGTTGGCTGCATTTTCTCTGCCTTTCACAATAGAAGTTGCAGTCAACAGTGTTGAAATATTTTAAGGTTAAATTTCTATTCCTTTTGTCTTTATTAACATTGCATGATCAGTCTCTTCTTCTGGATCCGCTCTCATATCGTAGTAGCATATTCAAATTTTTTTTATTATACTGCATGGACTTTGGACTTTATTCAGCCACTTCAACTTGGTGTATCAAGAAATTCAACGGTATTTCACTTTGATAAATGAGGTACAGGTATTTTGCCAGATATTAGATTTATTGAGCAGGCTAACCAATTTGAAAGTTCAAAGCCAACTAAAGTTGCTTTTTTGTTAAACACATTTTGCTACTTCGGCGTAATGCGTAATTTGTACATATATTTCCTGGTCCTTGTGATTTTGAACCATCTCGTTAATGTTGTCGCATTGTTTTCTTAAGTTCATCTTTCTTTAGTATTACGTTAGCCTACTTTCTTGTGGGGTTTCAAACTCTATTTCCAGTACGTTGTCTGTTTGTGTTAAAAATTTTGATGCTATATCTCCGAGGTTTTAGAAGTTACTTGAGGTCTTGTTCCGAATAAGAATAACAATGCAGCACCACACATTATGAAGTTACGGTACCCCTAAAAAAGTTAAATTATTGCCCTATTAAATTTCCAGAAGGAAGACTGTAAGAATTTCAGGCGACAGACGATTCATTTTTATCTTCTTATTTTTGGAATGTTCGAAATTAAGGCTGGAAATGTTGACTCGTACTCGCTATTGCAGGCTACTTCCGTGATCCTCGGTTTTTTTTTTATTATGTTCATTTTTTTCATGGATGCGTTAAAAAACAGGGAATTTGTCAGTTGAGAATGGTTGGGCAACCGATATAGGAAAAAACTCCGTTTTATCAAATAAGACCTTTTCGCTACATTTTCTGTGAATTCGTTTATCCCTGATCAGCAGCTGTCAGTACTACACAGCTTTTTTCTTCTTTGTATATGGAGGTAACCTTTTTAGACACCATATGTTGGCAGTGTGAAAAAGAATGTCTCACTTAATAAAAGCTCCTCTTTTATTTTCATAGCAGATGCAGAGAAAAGGACAAATTTCAAAGTGTGAATGCATTTTCAATATTTCCTTAGTACTTTTAAGGCTGTCTTTGTGGTGAAATAAGGAAAACCGTTTTTCTCAAATCTCACAGCTTTTGTAGAGTATACGTTGTCTTTACTGTTATCTCATCCTTCCAATATATTTTTGTTTATTAATTTTCATTTTAAATTTTTCTTTTTTTTTCAAATGTTTTTCTGGTTAGGATTTTACACAGTGTTCTTCCTTAACAACAAACTCGTTTATGAAATAACCAGTAATAGAATATCATAAGAATCGTGACTGCACAAAACTGAAAGAGTGAGAGACTCAAAATATAAATATAACAGAATTAGGAAAAGATTTACAGTAAAATTAGTTTTTGTTTTTCAGTTTTTAACAAAGACTTACAATGTTTAGTTAAAAGATACATTTTAACTGTTAGTAAAATTAGGTAATTTTCAAGTTTTCATATTTATCCCATAAAATCATTTATCTATAAAGACTTAAATTTATTTCTGTTATTATTATTTTATTGTTATTTAAGGTACATATTGTTGTTGAACTGTTATTGTTGCTTCACTTTTCCAATGAATGAGTGATCGCTTTCATAGGCTATACATTGAGATCCAGTCTTCCTAATTACTGTTCGTGCTATCACATCGAAAAGAATATGGACAAGAATAATCTAGGACTATCACAAATGGTAATTACCGAAACAAACATTTCTGGGTTTGTACTTTATGCAGAGTAGCCAGGAAGACAAATCAGTACCTGCTGAAGACACTTGTTGAAATGTTACGCAACAGAGATAGTGATCACTGTGGCTTGCTTACACTGTAAGTCCGGCAGAAGATTTAAGCACCGTCAAGAAAGGTGTAGCTGATTCTGCCTCACCCACACAGAATGAAAATAAAACAAGAGGACAACACCGTGCAAATACAGCCTACATCATACTGCTTCCATCTAGTGGGAGACTTTTCTCACAACAGCGGATCCATCACATTGGCTCCAGTAATAACAAAATGCTTTCTAGTAATTGTTTATTCCGTTGCTGTTGCTGTGTTGAGCAAACTCTTGGTTTAAGTTTTACATCTTCTCAGCACATCGATGACTATTGTTTTTCCTATCCCAAATGAAATGGCAATGTTATGTGCAGTATTGTACGGTAATCAATGCTTTCCACAAAAAGCGATTAGAGAATAGGTCTTAATTAGCCGTTTCTCTCGAGCGATTTATCATAAGTCATTATGATTCACCCGGAAAATTGTTTGATAAGTGATCCACATTGCAATATCGTTTTGAAAATCTATCATTTTCTTTATGTTTTGGGTTAATGAGTCAGATTAAAGACATGTTTAATATCCCCTACTCGAAGAAACTTGACGAAAATGAATCATAAAATTATTTGAATATTTACCTATAATTATTCAGTTCACTGGAAGTGTCGTCTTTCAGTTTTTCATTGAGAAAAAAAAAAAAAAACATTGAAAATTTTCATGAAAACACAAGAGCGTTGAGAGACGGTCCCATGAAAAATGTCGGGTATTTGATGAAATGCAAAGAAAGGTTCGGAATGAAATGTAAATGGGCTTTGTAATGAGTTTATTCAGGGAATTTTTATACAGTGTGATTTTGGAACAGTACTTCTTAACGACCGTAACCTGGAAAAGAGAGATCTTGTGTAAATTATCATTATAATAGATTAATTTGTCGGGTTCTTTACCTCCATTAAAGTGAAAAATAAAATAAAATACTTGGGACACTGATTTATATGTTTTATCACAAACTTATAAGTTTTGCTGTTAAGAATGCAGCAAAGAAGTTTTGTACCTTCATCAGAGAACAATAGAAAATGTACTTTTTCCTCACATACCTCCACTGCCTCCATATCCACCACCGCCTCCAAATCCTCCACCGCCTCCACTGCCGCCAATCCTCCACCACCGCCTCCACTTCCTCCGTATCCTCCACCTCCACTGCCTCCATATCCTCCTCCTCCAAAATCCTCCACCTCCACCATAACCTCCGCTTCCACCTCCTCCATAACCTCCACCTCCTTCCACCTCCTCCATAACCTCCACCCATAACCTCCACCTCCAAATCCTCCACCACCACCGCCACTTCCGCCACCTCCACCTCCTCCTTTTCCTCCTCCACCATAACCTCCACCTCCACCTCCACCCTCCTCCACCATAGCCTCCACCTCCACCTCCTTTCCACCACCTCCTCCACCATAACCTCCACCTCCGCCTCCACCTCCTTTCCACCGCCGACACTAGTGCCACTGCACAGAGCACCACAACCATCTGAAATTGAAAAGGAAAGCGATTAGAAAAATATAAATCAGAAATACGGAAAAAGAATGTTTAGTGAACTCTCCTGTCCTGTAAAACACTAATTGTTCCCGAAACTTGGGTCAAACCTTAGCTGTTTTATGCTCGAGCCAATGCTTCATTACTTGGTGTGAAAGCCAATGGTAAGATCTTATTAAAGTAGTGATATTTTGCAGTAAACTATTAACTTATCTTTCTGTAGTGTAACAATTTGACTTACTGTTTTCAGCTTCATCTTGAGACTGGAATCAGATCTTGACCTGATGAAGTCAGCTGGTTTCTGATGCTGGTGGTTCTCTCCGCTTCTCTTTTATACCTTGGTCCACTTCTGCCTTCACCTCTTATCCCCTCCCCATTTCCATCGTCCGCGCTCTTTCTATTTGCTTTACCACGAATACAGTTTAGTGTTGTTCTATTTCAAAATCATTCCGTGTTTAACTTTTCTTCATGTTCATTAACCTTGATGGAGTGACGTTTACGTTTGGTCTGTTACGTATGTTAAGTTTGTTCTTATAATTTATGTTGTATATTTTTTCTATTGTTTGTTTGTTTGTTTTGTTTGTCTGCATGGTGGGTATAATTCAGGTATCATTTTACTCGTTCGGAAGTCCGTTGTTTTTTCAGTAAAAGATTTTTATATGAATTTTATATGGAACTGTGTACTATCAGAATTGTATTTATTTTGAACATTAATTTATTTTTGTAGATTTTCGAGATGTGACCTTTGTGGGAGCTCATTGATCTGCGATTTTCCTCAAAACTTCTCCAATTTTAATGTTTAGCTTTCTCAGCCGATATCCTAATGTCAGCAGTTATCGATTAAATTTTTATTGAAAGACTTTTTTACTGGAGTACTGAAAATTTCCGACTTATCAAAAATATAAAGAAAAATATAACCAACTTGAAAGTTAGCTATATTTTCTCTGTTTCACAATAGAAATTGCTGTCAACAATGTTGAAATATTTTGAGGCTAAATTTCTATTCTGTTTGGCTTTATTAATATGATATGATCAGTCTCTTAGTCTCCTCTGTCTGGATCCGCTCTCATATCATAATAGCTTATTAAAAATCATTTTTATGTTGTATGGACTTTGGACTTGATTCAACCATTCAACTTGGTGCATCAAGAAAATTCAACGTTATTTCACTTTGATAAATAAGGTACAGGTATTTTGCCAGATATTAAATTTATTGGGAAGGCTAGCCACTTTGAAAGTCCAAAAACCAACTAAAGTTGTTTTTGACAAACAAATTTTGCTAATTTGGCGTAATGCTAATTTGTACATATTTCCTGAATTTGTGATTTTGAACCATCGCGTTAATGTTAATTGTTTTCTTGTTGACCTTTCCATTAGCATTTAGTTACCTTTTCATGGGGCCATGTTAGTTATGAATGGTGGTTTCAAACTTTCATTCCACTATCTTTGTCCGTTTGTGTTTAAAATTTTGATACTCTATATCTTCGAAGTTTTGAAAGTTACTTAACATTATGGAATTTTAGTACCAATAGAAAAGTAAAATTATTTCTAAAATCAAACTTTGCCATACTAAATTTCCAGAAAGAAGACTTTAGGAAATGCAAGGCAGATTCAGAAGATCTTCTTATTTTTATCTGTTCTCATTTTTGGAATGTTGACTCGAAATTTTTTAAGGCTGAAATAATAATAATAATAATAATAATAATAATAATAATGACTCGTACTGCCATTACAGGCTACTCCTGTGATCCTCGGTTTTCTTTTGATTAGGTTCAACTTTTTCTGTATTAAAAAACAGGGAATTTGTCAGTTGAGAATGGTTGGGCAACCGATATAGAAAAAATTCCGTTTTATCAAAAAACGATTTTTGCTTTTCTGTAAACTCGCTTATCCTTGATCAGCAGCTGTCAGTACTACAGTAGATCAGTTTTTTTCTTCTTTTATGGTTATGGAGGTAACCTTTTTTAGACACCATTGTGTTGGTAGTGTGAGAAAGAATGTCTCTCTTAATAAAGCTCCTCTTTTATTTTTACAGCAAATGCAGAGAAAAGGACAAATTTCAAAGTGTGAATGTAACTTCAATATTTCCTTAGTCATTTTATGGTTGTCTTTGTGGTGAAATTAGGAAAAATCGTTTTTCAACTTTCACAGCTTTTGTAGAGTATAATGTTGTCTTACTGTTATCTCATCCTTCCAATATATTTTTGTTTATTAATTTTCATTTTAAATTTTTCTTTTTATTTTTCAAATGTTTTTCTGGTTAGGGATTTTACACAGCGTTCTTCCTTAACAACAAACTCGCTTATGAAATAACCAGTAATATAATATCATAAGAATCGTGACTGCACAAAACTGAAAGAGTGAGAGACTAACAAATATAAATATAACAGAATTAGAAAAGCTTAAGTATTTCAGTAGTTTTGTTTTTTATGTTTTTAATAATTTTATTGTTACAAGTTTAGTTAAAAGCTTCAATAGTAAAATTAGGATTTTTTATTCTAGTTTTGCATTTTTAATTTCCCATAAAAGCCTTATTCTTAAAGACTTGTATGTTATTTTATTAATTAATGGGTACATTATTGTTGTTGATTATTATTGTTGCTTTGTACTTTCCAACAAATGGGGAATGAGTGATTGCTTTTATAGGCTATACGTTGAGATCCTTCCTAATTACTGTTCGTGCATCACATCGAAAAGAATATGAACAGGAATAATCTAGGACTATCACAAATGATAATTACCGAAACAAACCTTTGTGGGTTTGTACTTTATGCAGAGTAGCCAGGAAGACAAATCATTGCCTGCTGAAGACTCACTTGTTGAAATGTTACGCAACAGAGATACTGATTACTATGGCTTGCTCGCATTGTAAGTCCGGCAGGAGATTTAAGCACCGTCAAGAAAGGTGTAGCTGATTCTGTCTCACCCACACAGAATGAAAATAAAACAAGAGGGCAACACCTTGCAAATACAGCCTACATCATACTGCTTCCATCTAGTGGGAGACTTTTTCACAACAGCGGATCCATCACATTGGCTCCAGTAATAACAAAATGTTTTCTAGTAATTGTTTATTCCGTTACTGTTGCTGTGTTGAATGAACTCTTGGTTTAAGTTTTACATCTTCTCAGCACATCGATGACTATTGTTTTTCCTATCCCAAATGAAGTGGCAAATGTTATGTGCAGTATTGTACGGTAATCAATGCTTTCCACAAAAAGCGATTAGAGAATAGGTCTTAATTAGCCGTTTCTCTCGAGCGATTTATCATAAGTCATTATGATTCACCCGGAAAATTGTTTGAAAAGAGATCCACATTGCAATATCTTTTTGAAAACCTACCATTTTCTTTATGTTTTGGGTTAATGAGTCAGATTAAAGACATGTTTAAAATCCCCTAGTCGAAGAAAGTTGACGAATATGAATAATAAAATTATTTGCATGTTTAGCTATTATTATTCAGTTTACTGGAATTGTCGTCTTTCAGTTTTTCATTGAGAAACGAAAAAAAAAAACATTAAAAATTTTCATGAGAACACCAAAGCGTTGAGAGACGGTCCCATGAGAAATGTCGGGTATTTGATAAAATGCAAAGAAAGGTTCGGAATGGAATGTAAATGGGCTTTGTAATGAGTTTATTCAGGGAATTTTTATACAGTGTGATTAGGAACAGTACTTCTTAACGACCGTAACCTGGAAAAGAGAGATCTTGTGTAAATTATCATTATAATAGATTAATTTGTCGGGTTCTTTACCTCCATTAGGGTGCAAAATAAAATAAAATATTGGGACACTGATTTGTATGTTTTATCAGAAACTTATAAGTTTTGCTGTTAAGAATGCAGCAAAGAAGTTTTGTACCTACATCAGAGAACAATAGAAAATGTACTTTTTCCTCACATACCTCCACTGCCTCCATATCCACCACCGCCTCCAAATCCTCCTCCGCCTCCTCCACTGCCGCCATATCCTCCACCACCGCCCCACTTCCTCCTCCACCTCCACTGCCTAACCTCCACCCACCTCCACCTCCTTTAACCTCCGCTCCACCTCCTCCGTAACCTCCTCCACCATAACCTCCACCTCCACCTCCTCCATAACCTCCGCCACCACCGCCACTTCCACCTCCCTCCCACCTCCTTTTCCTTTTCCACCGCCTCCACCATAACCTAACCTCCACCTCCTTTTCCTCCTCCACCACCTCCACCTCCACCTCCTTCCACCACCTCCTCCACCATAACCTCCGCCTCCACCTCCTTTTCCACCGCCCTCCACCATAACCTCCAGCCGACACTAGTGCCACTGCACAGAGCACCACAACCATCTGAAATTGAAAAGGAAAGCGATTAGAAAATATAAATCAGAAATACAGAAAAAGAATGTTTAGTGAACTCTCCTGTCCTGTAAAACACTAATTGTTCCCGAAACTTGGGTCAAACCTTTGCTGTTTTGTGCTCGAGCCAATGCTTCATTACTTGGTGTGAAAGCCAGTGGGAAAGATCTTATTAAAGTAGTGATATTTTGCAGTAAATGTTAACTTATCATTCCGTAGTGTAACAATTTGACTTACTGTTTTCAGCTTCATCTTGAGACTGAATCAGATCTTGACCTGATGAAGTCAGCTGGTTTCTGATGCTGGTGGTTCTCTCCGCTTCTCTTTTATACCTTGGTCCACTTCTGCCTTCACCTCTTATCCTCCCCATTTCCATCGTCCGCGTTCTTTCTATTTGCTTTACCACGTACAGTTTAGTGTTGTTCTATTTAAAAATCATTCCGTGTTTAACTTTTCTTCATGTTCATTAACCTTGATGGGGGTGACGTTGTTCGTTTGGTCTGTTACGTATGGTAAGTTTGTTCTTATAATTTATTTTTTCGATTGTTTGTTCTTTGCGCTGATTTATTGCAGTTTGTTGTTTGCATGGTGGGTATAATTCAGACATCATTTTACTCGTTCGAAATCCGTTGTGTTTTCTTTAAAAGATTTTTTTGACGTGAATTTTATGTGGAACTGTGTACTATCAGAATTGTATTTATTTGAACATTAATTTATTTTTGTAGATTTTCGCGATGTGACCTTTGTGTGGAGCTCATTGCTCTGCGATTTTCCTCAAAACTTCTTCATTTTAATTTAGTTTGCTCAGCCGATCAATGTCAGAGATTATTGAGAAAGATTTTTTTATTGAAATGCTGAAAAAATTTCCGACTTATCTAAAAATATAGAAAAATATAACCAGACTTGAAAGTTGGCTGCATTTTCTCTGCCTTTCACAACAGAAATTGCAGTCAACAATGTTGAAATATTTTAAGGCTAAATTTCTTTTCTGTTTGTCGTTATTAACATATTCTCTTCTCTTAGTCTCCTCTGCTGGATATGCTCTCATATCATAATAGCTTATTAAAAATCATTTTTATGATATGGACTTTGGACTGATTCAACCATTTCAACTTGGTGCATCAAGAAAATTCAACGTTATTTCACTTTATAAATGAACAATATTTTGCCAGATATTACATTTATTTGGGAGGCTAGCCACTTTGAAAGTCCAAAGCCAACTAAAGTTGTTTTTTGACAATCAAATTTTGCTAATTTGTGAATTTGTACATAATATTTCCTTTCTTTGATTTTGAACCATCGCGTTAATGTTGTATGTTTTGACCTTTAATTAGCATTTAGTTACCTTTTCATGGGGCCGCTGTAAGGCCTGAATGGTGGTTTCAAACTTTCTTTCCACTATCTTAATCCGTTTGTGTTTAAAATTTTGATGCTCTATATCTTCGAAGTTTTGGAAGGTACTTAACATTATGGAATTTTAGTACCAATAAAAACGTAAAGTTATTTCTAAAATCAAACTTTGCCCTACTAAATTTCCAGAGAGAAGACTTTAGGAATTGTAAGGCGACAGGCAGATTCATTTTATCTTCTTATTTTTGGAATGTTGGAAATTTGGAAATGTTGACTCGTAATTTTTTAATAAGGCTAATAATAATAATAATAAAAATAATAATAATAATAATAATAATGACTCGTACTCGCCATTACAGGCTACTCCCGTGATCCTCGGTTTTCTTTTGATTATGTTCGTTTTTTCCGTGGATGTATTGAAAAAATGGGGATCTGTCATTTGAGAATGGTTGTGCAACCGATATGTAAAAAAACTCGTTTTATCAATCAAGATTTTTGCTCTAAATTTTCTGAAATTATCCCTGATCAACACCTGTCAGGTACTACAGTAGATAAATTATCTTTTCTTCTTTTATGGTTATCGAGGTAACCTTTTTAGACACCTTGTGTTTGTAGTGTGAGAAAGAATGTTTCTCTTAAAAGTCCCTCCTTTATTTTTACAGCACATCTAGAAAAGGGCAAATTTCAAAGTATGAATGCAACTTCAATATTTCCTTGGTCATTTTATGGATAAACTGTCTTTGTTGTGAAATTAGGAAAAAATCGTTTTTCAGCTTTCAGCTTTTACAGTTTATAATGTTGTCTTGCTGTTATCTCATCCTTCCAATGTACAGTATTTGTGGTTACTGGTTTATTAAATTTTTCATTTTTTTTCAAATTTTTCTGGATAGGGATTTTTCAATTGTTTTTCCTTAACAAAAGACTTTATGAAATAACCATTTTAATATCGCAGAATCGTTCTTGACAAAACTGAAAGAGTGAGAGATATAACAGAATTATGAAACCTAAGTTGGTTTTTATTTTAAATAAATTACAATTTTAGAATAAGATCATAGTAAAATTAGTATTTACTATCCCAAACTGAAAGACTTTAATGACTATTTATAAATTAATAATCTGATACATTTTATTGTTGACTGTTATTGTTGGTTTGTTATAAACATCATCAGATAATTCGTGACTCATAATAATTGTTGCCGTTTCTCATTTTATTCTAGTTTGTTGCATTTTTAATAATCATTTATCGTATTAATTTCAGTTAAATTAAATTTATTTCTTTTACATTATTATTATTATTGTTATTTAAGGAGATAGAAATTTGAAATTTGATAAGAACAACAAATGCTAAAAACATGGTGGAGAGATTATTTAGAGAGAGAGAGATAGAGAGATTTTGAGTTGAGAGAGAGAGAGAGAGAGAGAGAGAGAGAGAGAGAGAATAATTTCACTTTCAATGAATGAGTGATCGTTTTTATAGGCTATACATTGAGATCCAGTCTTCCTAATTGCTGTTCGTGATATCACATCGAAAGGAATATGAACAAACGATTAATCTAGGACTATCACAAATGATAATTACCGAAATAAACCTTTTGGGTTTGTACTTTATGCAGAGTAGCCAGGAAGGCAAGTCAATACCCGCTGAAGACACTTGTTGAAATGTTACGTAACAGAGATACTGATTACTGTGGCTTGCTTACACTGTAAGTCCGGCAGAAGATTTAAGCACCGGCAAGAAAGGTGTAGCTGAATCTGCCTCACCCACATAATATGAAAGTAAAGCAAGAGGGCAACACCATGCGAATACAGCCTACATCATTGTGCTTATATCTAGTGGGAGACTTTTCTCACAACAGCGGACCCATCACATTGGCTCCAGTAATAACAAAAAGTTTTCTTCATTGTTTATTCCGTTGCTGTTGTTGTGTTCAATGAACTCTTGGTTCAAGTTTTACATCTTCTCAGCACATTGATGAGCTATTGTTTTTCTTATCTCAAATGAAGTCGAAATGTTATGTGCAGTATTGTACTAATCAATACTTTCCACAAAAGGCAATTAGAGAATAGGTCTTAATTAGCCGTTTCTCTCGAGCGATTTATCATAAGTCATTATGATAAGTGATAAGTGATCCACATGCAATATAGTTTTGAAAACCTATCATTTTCTTTATGTTTTGGGTTAATGAGTTAGATTAAAGACATGTTTAATATTCCTTACTCGAAGAAAGTTGACGAACATGAATAATAAAATTATTTGAATGTTTAGCTATTTTTATTCACTTTACTGGAAGTGTCGTCTTTCAGTTTTTCATTGAGAAAAAAAAAAATATTGAAAATATTCATGAAAACACAAGAGCGTTGAGAGAAGTTCCCATCTAAAATGCCGGGTATTTGATGAAATGCAAAGAAAGGTTCGGAATGAAATGTGAATAGGCTTTGTGATGAGTTTATTCAGGGAGTTTTTATACAGTGTGAATTTGGAACAGTACTTCTTAACGACCGTAACCTGGAAAAGAGAGAGCTTGTGTAAATTATCATTATAATAGATTAATTTGTCGGGTTTTTCACCTACACTAAAGTGAAAAATAAAATAATACTGGGACACTGATTTATATGTTTTGTCACAAACTTATAAGTTTTGCTGTTAAGAATGCGGCAAAGAAGTTTTGTACTTACATCAGAGAACAATAGAAAATGTTGTACTTTTTCCTCACATACCTCCACTGCCTCCATATCCACCACCGCCTCCAAATCCTCCTCCGCCTCCTCCACTGCCGCCATATCCTCCACCACCGCCTCCACTTCCTCCGTATCCTCCACCTCCACTGCCTCCATATCCTCCTCCTCCAAATCCTCCACCTCCGCCTCCACTTCCTCCATAACCTCCGCTTCCACCTCCTCCATAACCTCCACCTCCACCCCCACCTCCTCCATAACCCCTCCTCCTCCCGTAATCCTCACCACCACCACCGCCACCACCACCGCCACTTCCGCCATAGCCTCCTCCTTTTTTTCCTCCTCCACCATAACCTCCACCTCCACCTCCTTTCCTCCTCCACCATAGCCTCCACCTCCACCTCCTTTTCCACCACCTCCTCCACCATAACCTCCACCTCCACCTCCACCTCCTTTCCACCGCCTCCTCCACCATAACCTCCGCCTCCTCCTCCAGCCGACACTAGTGCCACTGCACAGAGCACCACAACCATCTGAAATTGAAAAGGAAAGCGATTGGAAAAATATAAATCAGAAATACGGAAAAAAGAACGTTTAGTGAACATTCCTGTCCTGTAAAACACTAATTGTTCCCGAAACTTGGGTCAAACCTTAGCTGTTTTATGCTCGAGCCAATGTTCATTACTTGGTATGGAAAGCCAATGGTAAGATCTTATTAAAGTAGTGATATTTTGCAGTAACTATTAACTTATCATTTGGTGTAACAATTTGACTTACTGTTTTCAGCTTCATCTTGAGACTGGAATCAGATCTTGACCTGATGAAGTCAGCTGGTTTCTGATGCTGGTGGTTCTCTCCGCTTCTCTTTTATACCTTGGTCCACTTCTGCCTTCACCTCTTATCCCCCTCCCCCCATTTCCATCGTCCGCGCTCTTTCTATTTGCTTTACCACGAATACAGTTCAGTGTTGTTCTATTTAAAAATCATTCCGTGTTTAACTTTTCTTCATGTTCATTAACCTTGATGGAGTGACGTGGTTCGTTTGGTCTGTTACGTATATTAAGTTTGTTCTATAATTTATGTTTTATATTTTTTCGATTGTTTGTTCTTTGCGCTGACTTTATTGTCAGCTTGTTTGTCTGCATGGTGGGTATAATTCAGATATGATTCTGCTCGTTCGTAAGTCCGTTGTTTTTTCATTAAAAGATTTTTTACATGAATTTTATGTGGAATTGAGTACTATCAGAATTGTTTTTATTTTGAACATTAATTTATTTTTGTAGATTTTCGCGATGTGACCTTTGTGTGGAGCTCATTGCTCTGCGATTTTTCCAAAACTTCCCTAATTTCTTTTCATTTAGCTTTCATCAGCAGTATATCCTAATGTAAGCAGTGTCGATTAAATTAAGTTATTGAAAGACTTCTTTTACTGGAGTACTGAAAAAATGTCCGATTTATCAAAGGATATAAAGAAAAATATAACCGACTTGAAAGTTAGCTATATTTTTCTGTTTCACAATAGAAGTTGCTGTCAACAATGTTGAAATATTTTGAGGCTAAATTTCTTTTCTGTTTGGCTTTATTAATATGATATGATCAGTCTCTTAGTCTCCTCTGCTGGATATGCTCTCATATCATAATAGCTTATTAAAAATCATTTTTTATGATATGGACTTTGTACTTGATTCAACCACTTCAACTTGGTGCATGAAGAAAATTCAACGTTATTTCACTTTAATAAACAATATTTTGCCAGATATTAAATTTATTTGGGAGGCTAGCCACTTTGAAAGTCCAAAGCCAACTAAAGTTGTTTCTTGGCAAACAAACTTTGTGATTTTGTGATTTTGAACATCGTTAATGTTGATGTGTTGACCTTTTATTATCATTTATTTACCATGCCTCTGTGATTTTGGTGGTTTCAAACTTTCTTTCATATCTTTATCTGTTTGTGTTTAAAATTTTGATGCTCTATATCTTCGTTTTGGAAGGTACTTAGCATTATGGAATTTTACCATTGTTTTCTAAAATCATCTTTGCCCAACTAAATTTTTAGTATTTACAGAAGATTCATTTTTATCTTCTTATTTTTGGAATGTTCGATCCTCGTACTCGCCATTACAGGCTACTTTGGTGCTCGGTTTGTTGATTATGTTTTTTTTTTGGGTGTATTAAAAACAGGGAATTTGTCAGTTGAGAATGGTTGGGCAGCCGATATAGGAAAAACTCCGTTTTGTCAAATAAGACTTTTCCTCTATATTTTCTGAAAACTTCGCTTATCCCTGATCAACAGCTGTCAGCACAACAGTAGATCAGTTTTTTTCTTCTTTTATGGTTATGGAGGTAACCTTTTTAGACCCCATTTTGGTAGTGTGGGAAAGAATGTCTCTCTTAATAAAAGCTCCTCTTTTATTTTTACAGCAAATCCAGAGAAAAGGACAAATGTCAGTGTGAATGTATTCTCAATATTTCCTTAGTCATTTTACGGCTGTCTTTTTGGTGAAATTAGGAAAAAATCGTTTTTCAATTTTCACAGCTATTGTCGAGTATAATGTTTTACTGTTATCGCATCCTTCCAATATATTTTTGTTTATTAATTTTCATTTTAAATTTTTCTTTTATTTTTCAAATGTTTTTTCTGGTTAGGGATTTACACAGCGTTCTTCCTTAACAACAAACTCGCTTATGAAATAACCAGTAATATAATATCATAAGAATCGTGACTGCAAAAACTGAAAGAGTGAGAGACTCCAAACATAAATATAACAGAATTAGGAAAAGCTTTTGTTTTCGTTTTTAATAAGAAACAGTCTTAGTTAAAAGCTTCAACAGTAAAATTAGGTATTTAAAGTTTTCATCTTTCCCATAAAAGTCTGCTAAAGACTTGTATATTATTTATGTTAATTTGATACATTTTGTTGTTGACTGTTATTGTTGCTTTGTACTTTCCGGTTAATGAGTGATTGCTTTTATAGGCTATACATTGAGATCCAGTCTTCCTAATTACTGTTCGTGCAATCACATCGAAAGGAATATGAACAGGAATATATAATCTAGGGCTGTCACAAATGATAATTACAGAAATAAACCTTTCTGGGTTTGTGCTTTATGCAGAGTAGCCAGGAAGACAAATCAGTACCTGCTGAAGACACTTGTTGAAATGTTACGCAACAGAGATAGTGATCACTGTGGCTTGCTTACACTGTAAGTCCGGCAGAAGATTTAAGCACCGTCAAGAAAGGTATAGCTGATTCTGCCTCACCCACACAAAATGAAAATAAAACAAGAGGGCAACACCGTGCGAATACAGCCTACATCATAGTGCTTCCATCTAGTGGGAGACTTTTCTCACAACAGCGGATGCATGACATTGGCTCCAGTAATAACAAAATGTTTTCTAGTTATCGTTTATTCCGTTGCTGTTGATGTGTTCAACGAACTCTTGGTTTAAGTTTTACATCTTCTCAGCACATCGATGACTATTGTTTTTCCTATCCCAAATGAAGTGGCAGTGTTATGTGCAGTATTGTACGGTAATCAATACTTTCTACAAAAAGCGATTAGAGAATAGGTCTTAATCAGCTGTTTCTCTCGAGCGATTTATCATAAGTCATTATGATCCACACAGAAAATTGTTTGATAAGTGATCCACATTGCAATATCGTTTTGAAAATCTATCATTTTCTTTACGTTTTGGGTTAATGAGTCAGATTAAAGACATGTTTAATATCCCCTACTTGAAGAAAGTTGACGAACATGAATAATAGAATTATTTGCATGTTTAGCTATTTTATTCAGTTCACTGGAAGAGTCGTCTTTCAGTTTTTCATTGTTAAACAAAAAAAAAAAAAAAAAACACTGTAAATTTTCATGAAAACACCAAAACGTTGAGAGACGGTCCCATGAAAAATGTCGGGTATTTGATGAAATGCAAAGAAAGGTTCGGAATGAAATGTAAACGGGCTTTGTAATGAGTTTATTCAGGGAATTTTTATTCAGAGTGATTTTGGAACAGTACTTCTTAACGACCGTAACCTGGAAAAGAGAGAGCTTGTGTAAATTATCATTATAATAGATTAATTTGTCGGGTTCTTCACCTCCACTAAAGTGAAAAATAAAATAAAATATTGGGACACTGATTTGTATGTTTTATCACAAACTTATAAGTTTTGCTGTTAAGAATGCGGCAAAGAAGTTTTGTACCTTCATCAGAGAACAATAGAAAATGTTGTACTTTTTCCTCACATACCTCCACTGCCTCCATATCCACCACCGCCTCCAAATCCTCCTCCGCCTCCTCCACTGCCGCCATATCCTCCACCACCGCCTCCACTTCCTCCGTATCCTCCACCTCCACTGCCTCCATATCCTCCTCCTCCAAATCCTCCACCTCCGCCTCCACTTCCTCCATAACCTCCGCTTCCACCTCCTCCATAACCTCCGCCTCCACCTCCTCCATAACCTCCACCTCCACCTCCTCCATAACCTCCGCCGCCACTTCCTCCGTAACCTCCGCCTCCAAATCCTCCACCACCACCGCCACTTCCGCCATAGCCTCCGCCGCCGCCTCCTTTTCCTCCTCCACCATAACCTCCACCTCCGCCTCCTTTTCCACCGCCTCCTCCACCATAACCTCCACCTCCACCTCCTTTTCCTCCTCCACCATAGCCTCCACCTCCGCCTCCTTTTCCACCGCCTCCTCCACCATAACCTCCACCTCCGCCTCCACCTCCTTTTCCACCGCCTCCTCCACCATAACCTCCGCCTCCTCCTCCAGCCGACACTAGTGCCACTGCACAGAGCAACACAACCATCTGAAATTGGAAAGGAAAGCGATTAGAAAAATATAAATTAGGAGTACGGAAAAGAGTGTTTAGTGAACTCTCCTGTCCTGTAAAACACTAATTGTTCCCGAAATTGGGTCTAACCTTAGATGTTTTTTGCTCGAGCTAATGCTTCATTATTTGGTGTGAAAGCCAGTGGTGAAAGATCTTATAAAAGTAGTGATATTTTGTAGTAACTATTAACTTATCATTCCGCAGTGTAACAATTTGACTTACTGTTTTCAGCTTCATCTTGAGACTGGAATCAGATCTTGACCTGATGAAGTCAGCTGGTTTCTGATGCTGGTGGTTCTCTCCGCTTCTCTTTTATACCTTGGTCCACTTCTCCCTTCACCTCTTATCCCCCTCCCCCCATTTCCATCGTCCGCGCTCTTTCTATTTGCTTTACCACGTAAAGTTCAGTGTTTTTCTATTTCAAAACCATTCCGGTTTAACTTTTCTTCATGTTCATTAACCCTGATGGAGTGACGTGGTTCGTTTCGTCTGTTACGTATGTTGAGTTTGTTCTTAATTAATGTTTTGTATTTTTCCGATTGTTTGTTCTTTGCGCTGACTTTATTGCCAGTTTGTTTGTTTGCGTGGTGGGTATAATTCAGATATTATTCTTCTCGTTTTGAGTCTGTTATCTTTTCTTTATAAACACATTAAAAGATTTTTTTTACATGAATTTCATGTGGAACTGGATAGTATTAGAATGATATTTATTCTGAAAATTACATTGTCATTTTTTAGGTTTTCACGATGTGACCCTTGCGTGGAGCTCGTTACACGACTGGTTTTTCCCAGATCTCTTATTTCATTTCTTTTTGCTTTCTTCAGCAGCCTGTTCTGCTGTACGATCTGTCGATCGTTACAAAGTTAGGGAAAAATTTCTTTAGCTTGAGTGCTGCCAAAATTCCGACCTATTAGCACCTTGATAATTGGCTTTATTTCTCTTTGCGTTTCACAGTGGAAGTTACAGATGTTATTGTTTAAGTATTAGAAGGCTGAATTTCAGTTTTCACTGCTTTTATGGATATGACAGTTTCAGTCTCTTAGGCTCCTCTGCTAGAACTGCACTCACATCATGTTAGCTATTTAAAATCATTTTTTTTAAGATACGTACTTTGGAACTGATTCAACCTATTCAAACTTGGCGCATCAAGAAATATCAACTTATTTTTATTGTAATAAGTATTTTGCCACATAATAACTTAAATATTAGGTCAACTGAAGTTGTTTATTGATATATATACCTTGTTACTCTGGCTTAGTGCGTAATTTGTATATATTTATTTCCTGTCTTTGCGATTTTGAACCATTGTGATAATGTTGTCGCATTATTTCATTGTTTAGCGCTGAATGACCACACAGGTCCCAGCGTTTGGCCTTAGGTCTGAATTTTATATTCCAGTCCAGTCCATTATTTTACTAGGTTCAGCTTTCTTTAGTATTAAGAAAATTTTTATGGGGCCTCTGTTAGGCGTAGATGGTGGTTTCAGACTTTCTCTCCACTATCGCTGTCCGGTTGTGTTTGAAATTTATATGCTATATCTTCGATGTTTTAGAAGTTACTTAAGGTCTCGTTCCGAATAAGAATAATTATGCAGCTCCACACATCCTGAAGCTGTCATACCGGTAACAGAAATTATATTGTTTCTGAAATCAATTTTTGTACTGCCAGACTTCCAGAAGGATGACTTTAGGAATTGGAGCCACAGAATGCTCACTTTTTATCCCTTTTTAAAGATTAATTTTTTATTCTTTTTCAAGGAATATTTTATACCAAGGCTGGAAATGTATACATTCTTACTCGCGCAGGCTACTCGCATGCTCCTCGGTTTCCTTTGGTTTAAGTTAATTTTCCCATAGACATATTAAAATGTTGGAAGTTTTGTCTGTTGGGCAACCGATATATAAAATAGAATCAGTTTTATTATGTAAGAACGTCTCTCGACATTTTGATCTAAACTAGTTTATCCCTGATGAAAATCTCTCTTTAGTAGAGTAGATCCTTTTTTTCTCCTCTTATGATAATCGAGGTACGTTTTTATACCCCGTTTTTGTTTGACTGTCTCCAAACTGCACCATATCGTGCAGAGATAAAGAATATTTCCCTTAACAAAAGCCCTTCCTTTATTTTTACAGCAGATTCATTTTATAATAATCGTTCATTATTTATGTATATCTGTGAACTTTGGTTCTTTTCACTTGTATCAGTCACCGGAATTCAGTAATTAATTTATTTTCATGTAAGAGTAAAAACAATTATAATTATTATGATGATGATGATGATGACTATTATTATTATTATTATTATTATTATTATTATTATTATTATTATTATTATTATTAAAAACCGAAAATTATTATGAGTTATTCCGTTTTTACTCGTATTATTTTATTCTCTGGAGTTCGTTTTAAATAACTACTGCTTAGTAAACTGAGCCTTGAAATTTGAAAATCGATAAGAGCAAAGGGGAATAAAAATTCAGAGCACCAGCAATGCATCTGTGGTATGCCACCAACGACAGAGTGAGTTTCACTTTCAGGTCAGTGAGTGATCGCTTTTGTAGGCTATACATAGAGATCCAGTCTTATGAATTGCTCTTCCTGATACCACGTTAGGAATAGCACAAATAATAATTGTTGAAATAATCATGTTTTGGTTTGAGCTTTTTGTAGAGTAGCCAGGTTGACAAATCAACATCCAATGTAGTCTATCCTTATTAGACATGACATCACTTGTTGAAATGTTACGGAACAGAGCAACTAATTACAATGGCTTGCTTACATTACAAGTTTGTCAAAAGATTTTAGCACATCAAGGAAGGTCTAGCTGCGTCTCTTACCCAACCTAAATGAAAATGAAATAGTGGGCAACACCTTGTACAGACAGCTTACATTATACTGCCTCCATCTACCGAGAGGTTTTTCTTATAATAATGGATTAATTAATCACAAAATGTTCTCCAGTTATTTTATTCTGTAGCTGGTGTTGTAATCAACGAACTCTTGGTTTAATTTTATATATTTTTAGCATATTGGTGGGAATTTCTTTCTCTGTTCCAAATGAAGTAGAAGTGACGACATCTGCAGCATAGTAAGGTAATCCAAATCACAAAACTCGATTAGAGCATAGGCTATTAGTTCTCTCTCGAGCGATTGATCATCAGTAATTAGTGTTACAACCGGGATATTGTTTGGAATTTTATCCACATTGCAATACCATTTTGGAAATCCACCGTTTTTTTATGCTTTCTGTTTGATGAGTCATTTTATAGACAAAATTTATTTCGCTGACCCGAAAAAAATTGGGGAGTGTGATGAATAACAAGAAGAATATTTGGTTGTTTAGCTACCATTTTTCAAATCACTAGAAAATGCCTCTTTCAGTTTTTCTTGACAAAACAAAAGAGCAGATATACAGGAGCGCTGATACAGAGTCACTTAAACAATGTTTGCTCTTTGATGAGACGCAAAGAAAGGTTGCAGTGAAATGTAATGGGGTTTTAATGAGTTTATTCAGGGATTTCTCAGACAGTTCATGATTTCGGAATAGTACCTCTCAACGACCATAACCTCCAAATCCTCCTCCACCTCCTCCACTGCCACCATATCCTCCACCACCTCCTCCACTTCCTCCATAGCTTCCTCCTCCAAATCCACCACCACCACCTCCACTACCACCGTAACCCGCACTTCCTCCGTATCCTCCTCCTCCACTGCCTCCATCCTCCTCCCCCAAATCCTCCTCCGCCGCCTCCACTTCCTCCATAACCTCCGCTTCCACCTCCTCCGTAACCTCCGCCTCCAAATCCTCCACCACCTCCACCACTTCCGCCGTAGCCTCCTCCGCCACCTCCTTTTCCACCTCCACCATAACCTCCACCACCACCTCCTTTTCCTCCTCCACCTCCACCTCCTTTTCCACCTCCTCCTCCACCTCCGCCATATCCTCCACCTCCTCCAGCTGACACTAGTACGACTGCACTGAGCAACAAAACTACCTGAAATTGAAAAGGAAAGCGATTACAAATATTTATTAGAAATACGGAAAAAGACTGAACGTTCAATGAACTCTGCTGCCTTGTGCAATACTAGTGTTCCCTAAATTAGGGGCAAACCTTAGCTGTTTTGTGCTCGAGGCAATGCTTCATAATGAGGTATGAAAGCCAATGATGTAAGATACTTATTAAAGTGTTGATATTTCGCAGTAACTATTAACTTATCATTTCGTTCTGTAACAGTTTGACTTACTGTTTTCAACTTCATCTTGAGACTGGAATCAGATCTTGACCGGACGAAGTCAGCTGATTTCTGATGCTGGTGGGACTCTCTGCCTCTGTTTATATACCTTGGTCCACTTCTTCCTTCACCTCTTATCCCCCTCCCTCCATTTCCATCCTCCACTCTCCTTCTATTTGCTTTACCACTTACAGTTCTGTGTTCATCTGTTTCAGAATAATTTCGTGTTTAATTTCTCTTAGCGTTCATTAACCTTGGTGGGTGACGTGGTTCGCTTAGCCTGCTACGTATGTTATGTTTCTTCTAATTTATTTTCAGTATTTTTTCGTGTGTTTGTTTTTTTGCGCTGAATTTATTTTCATCTTGTGTTCGTTTGCGTGGTGGATATAATTGTGAACTTCAGATTTTAGTCTACTCGTCCTGAAGTCTTCCTGAAGTCGGTTATTGTATTTTGGTCATGAATTTTGAGAAGACTTTTTTGCAAGATTTTTTGTGTAATTGTGTGCTGTAAGGATTGTATTAATTTTTAAAGATATTTTTTTTTTTTTTAGATTTTCACGATGTAACCTTTGATTGAAGCTATTTGCACAACTGATTGTCCTTTATATCTTCTTCAATGTCTTTTCTTGTGCTGAAGTGTTGACAAAAATTCAGACCTATTAAAACTTAGAAAGTTGGCTATATTTTTCTCTGCATTTCACAGTAGAAGTCGCAGTCAGCAATGTTAAAATATTCAGTGACTAAATATCAGTTCCGTTTGGCTTTATGGGCTTGATATTATCAGCTCTCAGTCTCTTCTCATATCGTGCTATCTTATTAAGAATTATTTATTAAAATATAAATTTAGACTTGATTCATTTGCTTAAACTAGGTCCAACCAGAAAAATCGACGTCATTTCACTTTAATAAATAAGGCCCAGGCATTTGACGAATATTAAATATAATGAGGAGGCTAATCATTTCGAAAGGCCAAAGCCAACTAAAGTTTCTTCTTGACAAACGGCACTGTTACTGCCAGTTTGCCATGATGTTCCTTTTGACTTTTTGCTTATTTTTTGTTTATAACTGTATTGTCGACTTAGTGCCTAGTATGTACAGCTTTTCTTTCTTTGCGATTTTGAACCATCGTCTTAATGTTTCTTTAGTATTTAGCGGTTTTATCGTTCATTTAATGAATGATGCTTCAGTCTACACATACACACACACATATACATATATATATATTATATTTATATATATAATATTATATATATTTATATATATATAATATATATATATAATATATATATACTGTATATATATGTGTGTTTATGTGTATGTATACATATATACACACGCACACACAAATATTCAGCCAAAAATAACATTTAATATTGAATTCACTATACCTTTCTAATATCTTGCACTCAAAGGAATATAAGTGCTCCTGTACCGACCAGGATTCGAACCATGGGCTGGGTTAGAAATTCGATTGCTATGTCATTAAAATTTCCTTTGGGTGCAAGTTATTCCCAAAATATATTGAAATCGATGTTCGATGGTTTTTGTAGCTTGATATTTGTGAATGTAAAAAGTTACTGAGGTATCGATAAAAATATATATATATATATATATATATATATATATATATATATATATATACACATATATATACATATATATGTATGTATACACACACATACACACACACACATACATACACCTTTCACCCCGTTGGAGGAAGTGGTGACAGACGAGTATTAACTTCCGACTTCTTGGCAAATCTATAGGGTTTAGGCAGCTAGACTCACGGTTGGGTGGACTTGTTAGCGGCCGCACTTCACAAACTTAACAGACATGAGCCGAGAGCTACATTACTCGCCCACGGTACAGTTTTAGGTGTTTTACATCTCTTTGCATACACATACATACATAATATATATACATATATATATATATATATATATATATATATATATATATATATATATATTGTGTATGTATACATACATACATACACTTTTTTTTTTTACTTTTAC
This sequence comes from Macrobrachium rosenbergii, assembly GCF_040412425.1. NCBI lineage: Eukaryota > Metazoa > Arthropoda > Malacostraca > Decapoda > Palaemonidae > Macrobrachium > Macrobrachium rosenbergii. Next base: position 81,369,903 of record NC_089781.1, on the reverse strand, counting down.
CAGGAACTTTCGGTAAGAATGGTTGAAATATTCCTTTATCGCCAAACATTAGTCTTCGTTTTTGTATTCATAGAAGCCGTTTACCGTTTAATAACACGAAAACCGCTGTTTGAATTTTTATGTTATGGAATAAATTATGCAATTTTGAACTTTCTCTCTTTCATATTTTCTAGAAATGTTTCTCAATTGTGACAATAGTTTCTACGAACGCTGAATTGATGCAACTTCTATGCCTTTGGATATTTCTTATCAAAATCATTTTTGTTTTCATTTCCATGTAATCGGCTGTGCCTTTCTTTTACACCCATTCGTAGCCTTGAATCGATTGTGTTGGTCATAATCATCATACCTAGGTTCGTTTGTACATTTTGTTTGAAGTTTGTGCCTTAATTTATACTGTTTGTTTGAATGGTTTTCACGTAAATCATTTCTGCCGACTATAAGGGTTTATGCATTGAATTATTTGTGCGTAGACATTTTTCTTGAACTGCTGTGTAATTTATTTAATTTTATATGTTGAATGTTTATGTTGTTTTCCCTTGAATTGCTGTTTTTTTTTTTTACATTGTTTCTGTTTTAAGCTGTGGAGTTTGTTTAAACATATCCACCTTGAATCTTATTAAACGTCTTTTTCAGTGTTTGTTCCGTTTATGTGAATGTTTCATAACTAAGTTAATAATCATCACATATACCATTTGCTTGTGTGTGTAAAATGTTCGGGAAGACGATTGGATTTGAATAATTAAGGTTTACATCTTTCCATTTACTCTCAGCGATCAAACATTTGATTACTGGGTTTTAAATCAGATTTTACAATACGCTGCATAGGTTCATGTTAACATTGAGAAAGCTTAAATGCTATTACTAGTATTCATATTCCTCTCTTAATTTTGTAAATTTTTTGGCTAAAGCGAGTTCGTATTTTTGCTGTAGTTTTTTCAATTACTGTTATAACATCATGTGTTACCTCTCTAATTTAGCAGTATGAAGAAGTAAGATCTTGAAATTATTATCTCGTAAATAATTCCAGATTGGCCTGGGTAATTATGTTTAATTATCCATCTATTTATTTCGGCCATCTTGAAAAGAGACGGAGATAATCTTGGGATAAATGAAAATTAATTCATTAATAGGAATACCGATTTTCCAAGTATTCTAACTGCAAGGCTATTCCATATTTATTTCAGGTGAAAGTTAATAAGAATGATGCCATTGATGTTATGTAATGCCCATTGGTAGTAAGAAGTTTGCATGTTTATTGGGCCACCTTTACTTATCAGTTTTTTTATGTGTGTGTGTGTCATATGTGGGTACTTCTTTTGCTTGAAGTTTGCTTTGCAAGTTAAAGGCCTTTCAAGCATATTCCAATATGAATAATTGCAGATTTTAAACAAAAATAGTAATATTAGCAACAAGAAGTCAATTTTCAGGGGTCAAAGGGATTTCAAAGGAAGCGTTAGAATAAGTTTTCATTTATTTTACATGATACATTTTAGACTGAATTCAGTGCCAGCTTCAGTTGATGCATCAGTATCTCGTCAACGGCCATATCCTGAAAAAAAAGGTGCTGATAATGCATTGAATTATGATCAATAATTATGGGCTACATATAAACAGTATAAGGTATGTTTTTCTATCTTGAAGCCAAGAGCTCCAAAAACGGCTATTCATTAATAGCGTAGGAAAAATTATGAATTGGAAATTTCTTTTATTTACCTCCACCGCCCCCGTATCCACTCCCGCTGCCTCCGTATGCACCGCCTCCAAATCCTCCTCCACCTCCTCCGTTTCCACCATATCCTCCACCCCCATATCCACTGCCGCCGCCTCCGTTTCCGCCGTATCCTCCACCTCCAAAGCCACCACCGCCTCCCCCACTTCCATACCCACTGCCTCCTCCGCTTCCACCGTATCCTCCCCCTCCAAATCCTCCTCCGCCACCTCCGCTTCCACCGTATCCTCCTCCACCACCTCCGCTTCCACCGTATCCTCCTCCACCACCTCCGCTTCCACCGTACCCTCCTCCTCCAAATCCTCCTCCGCCACCTCCGCTTCCACCGTATCCTCCTCCGCCACCTCCGCTTCCACCGTATCCTCCTCCACCACCTACGCTTCCACCGTATCCTCCTCCAAACACACCTCCGCTTCCACCGTATCCTCCACTTCCTCCATAACCTCCACCTCCTCCGCTGCTGCCCTTTCCCCCACTTCCTCCATAACCTCCTCCTCCAAATCCACCTCCGCCTCCTCCACTTCCGCCATATCCTCCTCCTCCACCTCCGTAACCACCAGAAGCTGACGCAAGTGCCATGACAGCAAATACGAGAACCACCTGCGGTTGGAAGGGAAACTCTTTAAGAAATATTTGTGGCCAGAATACATATGTATATATATGTGTGTGTGTGCGCGATCGCGTTTGTGTATATTTTTGGCAATTTGAAAAATCACTACTAGCACCACCTCCTTTACTAGTGTTAATAAATATAATAATAGATATTAAATATATTATTTACTCATAAAGTTTGTCCTTCAGTTATCATTTTTATCGTTACTACTACTGTATACTGCAAGTGATAAGAATGGATTTCGGTGTCATACTGAAAGTTGATAAGTTTCCATTCTCTTATGCGGCTGATTAATATACTGAAGAGTAACCGTGCCTCCTCTTTTAGAGTAAATTAGAATGTACTTTTGCGTCTTTCATAATGGTAGCCGGTTTGATATATAGTGAAATGTCGTATATATTAAAATATAGTTTGATATCTATTGAACTATATTTTAAGATATCTATTGAAGCGTCATGTATGTTAAAGTATTATGATCCAAGAAAAAACAAATGTTTGTTTTTATAGAAAAAAAAAACATAGTTGTATCTTGACTCACAGTTCTCAGTTTCATCTTGACTATAGACGCAGCTGTGACCGATAAAAGCAGAATTGATTCTGATGGCGGTGTTCACCTTTACTCTCCCTTTTATACTAAGTGGAACTTCTGTACCTCCCCCAGTTTCCGACTCCCTCCCCACCTCATCCCCAATACAACCGCATATGTTATAATGTTTAACAGGTCCTTTACGCACTCTTCCGTTATTGAGTTTCTGTTCCCTAATTACCTTCACCAGTGTGTATGTGTGTGTGTGAAGAATTATCCTTGAACTGTTAATACAGTTTGTTTGATCTCCATGCGCCTTATTACCATTTCTCATTTTTGTGCCGAACCATTGATCAGAAATTTCTCTTTATTTACTTTGTTTCAGTGAAGTTCAAAAAGTTTTGTCCAACCTTCGTTCCTGGAAATGAATAGTTTTGCCCTTTACTTATTTTGTTTGCGAATTATTTGCATTCTCTCAGTATAGGGAAGTTTTCATCTCTTATAATTAACATGAAAACTTTCATTCTAGATTCACGTAACAATGAATTAGGAATACCTGAATTTTCACGAATTATCGTTCAACGACAAGTTTATATTTCGTCTCTGCAGACTGAAAATCTTCTGGCGCATTACTTATTGATTGCACGTAGATTTTTTTTCTTTTGCGAATCGTGAGAAGGACTCATTAAAGCAATTAAATGCTTTGAACTCCACAGCAAAGGTATTTCTAGCTCTTAAAGTAACCTGATCGTAGAAGTATTCCAGCAATGCGTAAGTTCCCGTTTATGATTATTGCAGATCAATTAAATTGGTATTTGTCTGTTTGTATAAGACGAACCAGTAAATAAATATATACGTGAATTGATAAGTAAATAAGATAACATTCGTTCTCTCATTTGGCATAATATATGGACTGCAGAATCTTTGATTGCCGAATGTAGCGTTCTGAAATGTATTTATAGGTTGACATTTAAACATCGTTCTTGTGACCTACTAGGAAGTGGGTCAGTTGGTGACATGTTCGGAAGTGTGTCACGTTGTAACGCAGTAGGAATTGCTAAAGTAATTAATCCTTTCAACCACTGGGTTTGCATTCTATTTAGAAGTGTGTCACTTGATAAGTTTTTCTGTCACCAACTTACTGGGACTTTAATAACTTTGTTGCCTACTAGGAAGTCTGTAGCCATACTGAAGTGTGTGAGTTTATAGCAAATAGAAAAGGCATCAGTCTATAAGGTATCATTCAGAATGGGCCTTTTGCCTCTTTAATTGCTTCAATCTAAGGCTAATTAAATTAAATTAAATTTTTAGTTTTTAAGAATTTGCATAAGGTACCCTTTCGAAATTGAACCATATTGTTGGGTGTCTGTTTGGAGAATAGTGCTAGACAAAGTTTTTTCTTTATTAAGGAAAAATAAAATGCATATTTTTAAAAACTTCTTTTTCGGATCTTTTTTATGTTTGTTTTTAAGGCTAGGTCAAAGACAGTCTAACAGGGTTTCATACCCATTATAAGCTTAGGTAATTCCTTTTTACTTATGTATATTCTTGAATAATTTCTTTTAATTAACTTCTTCCTATTCAATAAAAGAAATCTTGAGGTTTACCATATACAGCAGTCTTTCATTTGTTATGGGGTGATATTAATTAATAATTATTAATTAATTAAATAATTTATTTATTTATAATCTTACTCATGTGCACGTGTGTCTCTGATGTTTTAGAATAAATGTTAACATTGAGGAACCTGTCGTTCCATGTTTTAGCAATTAAAAATGCGCGAAATTATTTAGACAGTCAACAAAGAACTGTTCAGTAACAAAAGAGAAATTCGTGTATCTTTCCTTTCATTCTTTCAGGCATTTTTGTTCTGAGATCAGACCGTCTTGGGGTATGAAAGGAATTCATTTGAAACGTGAAAATAATGCCTGTTTTGTCGGGTGTTACATCAGTCATCTCTGTGCATCTCATCCTGTTGTTATTTCACACTTTCTCATTCTCTGTGCCTTTTTCTTTCTTTCTTTCTTTCTTTCTTCTCTCATCTTTTCATCGTTTCGTCTTCTTCATTCGCTTTCTGTGATCAGCCTTGATGGCACGTTATTGTTGCTTCGTTGCACCCATTGAGAGAACGTTATTGATAACGTTTATCTTTCATTTTTACTTATTTTTTCTTCTTGGAACAGAAATAGTCTATATTTTTACCCTCGTGTTGACAAAAGAATATTTTGCGAGGTCATTTCCGTTCTATCCTCGTCATTTCCTAATTAGCACTCAGGAAAACAGCATCTCACAGTGAAGTCGACGTTTCACAAGGACTTTGCTTGTGCTTTGTTTATCGTCTTGTGCGATCACTTGAGCCGTAACGTGAATTTGCGTTGTTTTGGCTCGTTTTCTAAATGCTTGTTCATCTCCTGTCTTGGTAAGTTTGGCAGTCTCATCTCACCTTTATAATTGCAGTAACTACTTTTAGATTGACTTGCCGCGCATTAGAAATTCCGTCAAGTGACGCATTTTTGTCAGCAACTACTAATTTAAGAGATAGTAACGTAGTAAGTTCTTGCATTTTGTACAGAAATTGATGTACCATTTTCTTTCATTTCGGTCTGGTTTCTATTGTGAATTTTAGTCAGTTCCAAATGCTGAAGGAGACCTCTCTGAAATCACTTTGATTTTGTTAAGGCATTTTTAAACGAAATGGTATCTGTTCCCGTAGGGTCGATTGATTAATCAGAATTCCCGGTGCTCTGTTCACTCTTCCTCTTCTGTTTCCCATTGTGTCATGCCTTAAACTTCGTAATCTATTACTGTTTACCATCGGCAGCTATTACTGTTTGTATTAATGCGAGCAGACGGGAAAACGGTGGTTATTGCTTTGAGTATCGCTCTCATGACTTCCCCCACGCGAAATGATCGACATCGGTATTGACAGTTCGTGGATCTAGTTTGAGTATCCCATCAAACCAGTACGTTCCAGGGGAATGATATTTAACTGATTAATCTGCTCCTTGTTGCTCTTGTTAGGTTATATTGGTCAACATGATTGTCAGTTTAGTCTTGAACGGTTGAAAAGTGAGTCATTCATTAGTTTTGTGTGTGTGTATGTATATATATATATATATATATATATATATATATATATATATATATATTATTTTTTTTTTTTTATTTTAATATTTCTATATATATATGTATCCCAAGATTGGTAGATTCTAGACATTTTTTTTTTTTTTTTTATTTCTAGCCTCCCAAGATTGGTAGTAGTTTTTATGCCAAGTAGTCTTTTTCGGATGATCGCAAGCTTATTAATTGCCTGTTTTGAAGAATGGCATATCTGCAGACTACAAACCAATTTCTATTCTCCATGTGCTCTCCAAAGATGCAGAAAAACATATTTTTAAGCCACTCCACAGGTATGTGGAACCTAAAGGATTGTTAACTGAGAGTAAGTATGCATATAGGAAGCAGTTAATTAACAGCAATGCGCTTTTAGATTTGACATGCTATATGTAAGACAACCTTGATAAGGGTTTTGAGTTTAGAGTAGTTCAAATAGATTCTAGTGGTACTTTCGAGTTAGTAAGTCATGGGACACTTATTTATAAACTTAAGAATCTTGGAGTGGGTGTATATGACTTAGGATTACTTCAAGATTTCCTTACAAGTAGGTAGCAGCAAGTTGCTGCTGATGAGATCTTAGCGATTCAAGACCTAGAGTGTCTGGAGCTCCACAAGGTAATTGTTCTTGGTCCCCTGTCATTTTTAGTGCATAAAAGGTGGATATGATTGTCGGCCTGAAAAACAAGGTTGTTCAGTATGCCGATGATGCAACACTTGTTGGTATAGTGAAGTCTCCACTTATGAGAAATGAAGCTGCCCTTAGTCTCAGTCGTGACTTGTAGTGAATTAGTGAATGGTATAGTCGAAGGGGTATAGGGCTGAACTCCAGTAAAACGAAAACACTATTGATTAGTAGATCTCGTGCGGATTTTCCACCCTATCCTCCCCTTCAGAATGGGACTGAATGAGTCTCAAGCTTTAACTCCACTTGATGTAACTTTCGACTCACTTTTTACTTTTGAGAAACATCTAGTGAAAGTGTCAGCAAATGCTGCACGAAAAGGTATTGTACTTAGGGCCTCATATACGTATAACGGTGATGAAATCAGTTCAACCTGTTTTAGGTCCTTTGTCCTTCGTTTACTAGAATACTGTTCTTCAGTGTGGATGCCTGCTTCTTCCAGAAATTTATCGCTGTTAAACAGAATGGTTCGTGGTAGTAGGTTTCTGTTCCTAATATTAGCAGTTATGACATTGAGCCATGGACGGATGGCCTCTTGTTTGTCAGTTTTTCATAAATATATTTTAAGAGATCTTTAACATTCACAAAATGTGCAGTAAATATGCCTCGCTATCGAACTTCTCAGTTCCAGAGGTCCTTTATGCTTCACACCGTTGGGCTGTGGAATAGCCTCCCCGAGGATGTGCGGTTGGAACCTCAAAAGTTCAAGCGAAGGTATAATGCGTTACTACCCAAAAACAATTCCCCTTTTATTTCAGTAAAATTTTATTATTTTTTTCTTTTTTTTCTTTTTATAACTTATCTCTTCTTTCTGCATTTCCTATTACCTTCTGTTACTTCATTCAAAGGAACACCATATTCTTTGGAGGCCTGTTCCATATGAGTAGGGTTCATCTTCTGAATAATAATAATAATAATAATAATAATAATAATAATAATAATAATAATATAATAATAATAATAATAATAATAATAATAATAATAGCTTTGTTTGTCTGCAGCGTCCAACGTAAGTTTTCTTTCTTCCCTGCAACTGTCTAGTTCTCCTTCCTTCCTTCTGTACTTTCCTCACTTTGTTCCGGTACTCACGTCACGGCAAATTAAGAGAAACAGTTATCATTTCCTTGTAGATACGCCATATTTCAATGTCATGAATTTTTACAAGCAATATACTAACATTTAGACAATTAGCTGATAGTGCCAGCAAGTATTTTATAGATTACGTCACTAATAATTTCATAATGTTTTTCTTTAAAAGTGTTAAACAGCTAGCATAACAAAACTGAATAATGATTTGTATTGCAGTAAGTCTGGTTTCTAGAGTTATCATCTTTTATTATTAATAATTAGGTCATTAATAATATACAGAGATACATGTAAATAATTTAGAACGGCCTTCACACATGGACATGGATTGCATGTTACGTGTTAGTCACCTAATAATATTGAATGAGGTATACTGGGAAAGCTTTTTATTCTTTGGGGTTATGACTGCGCCTGTGCACGCGTTGAATCTATTATGCTTCATGCATATACCGCTTTTATATATCTGTTCATACTATATACATGTATTATATACACACACATATATATGATATATATGTATCAATATTGTGTTTATATATTGTATATATATATATATATATATATATATATTTAATATAGATTTCACTATACCTGTGGAATACCATAAGTCGTAAAAGAACTATAATTGATGGGTGGTTCTTATTAATAATTTAAATTATACATTTGGGTTTATATATATTTCATATATATATATATATATAATTCTGTATTGAACAAATATTTTTAATAATATTCCATTTGGACATTGTTTCATAGGTATACAATTCTGCATTGAACTAAAAATTATATATCTGTGGATACATCTATAAAAATTTAACTATATATATGTATATATATACATATATATGCATATATATATATATATATATATATATATATATATATATATATATATATATACATAATTATAACCCCTGCCCAGTGAGTTTAACGTTGCAGGTTTCAAACTAAAGTTTTACTCATATTTGCTGCATTGATCGTTACCCTGTAGATGAGTGCAGCTAGTATTTCCCTCCAGAGATTCCCTCCAAAATAATGAGAGGCTTTTTTCTTTTATTATTGAATTTATTAATCCATCTGAATCGTTACGAATTAATAATATGGAGAAAAAATCAATATGGTAAAGTAGCTTGTTCTAATGTTAATTATACATTTTAGTGCATGTAAATGTAGTACAAAGCAGTCACATTATGTGTGCATGAACGTAATGTTTTATTGAATTGCTTTTTGAAGTAAAATTTGGAGAATTGCATAAAGGAATTGTTCTTTAAATTAAGAGTATAATTTCAATGGGGATCATTCTGAAAACTTGACGGCACTGTGTGAAAGAAGTGCATTGCACAAGGGGAACTGACTATTCCACTTCTCAACTATTTACTTCCTTTTTTCGGAACGCTGTGTTCATAGTTGACGGGTCTCATAAAATAACCAAGAACTAGTAATGCTTCAATGTATATTAAAGACGAATACTCGTTGTGAAAGACCATATCATTAATGAATCTTCACAGTAAAGGCACAAAAACCGACTTTCTGTGTTTTAATACATGTCAAGAAAGCCCACAAACCCACTAGGATAAAGCTTCAAAACCTTTGAGAAGATACAATGTTGAACGTATTTTGTTATTTTCTAGTTTTTGTGTCATCCTTTAGAACTAAGTTAAGCATAAGACATTTCTAAGCATCAAAATATTTTATTTTATCAGTCCAGTGTTCAGCATAATTCATTCACTACGAAACTACCCTGTAAACCATTCTTATCTAAAATGCAGTGTACACAAAAATAGTTGATTCGAATAACCAAATGACCAGGAATCTTCTGTTAACGGTTGGCTGTACTTTCGTTTAAGTCGATGGTGACATAGCTTTCAGTTTTTCAATCCCAGAGGTCGAAAATGTCGTAGTCCTCCCCAGAATCGAAGGCATCGTCCGTAAAGAATCCTGGGGTCCATAACCTAGGAAAGTTGGAAAGGATTTACAGTGAGGAATTGGCTGGGACAAAATTAACTTGGGCAAAAAGTGTGGCCAAGATGGAGTTCTCGTTAGGAGCTGAACGAAGTAAAGTTGGGAAACGGAGTGTAAATAAACACGCTTAAAGGACGAAAAGAACTTTGAGATTTTTAGTTTCAATGATCAAGGTAAAGGGTTTTAACATTAACCGAAATAATTTAATTTAATATAAATAATGAAATTGTCATGAGATGTACATAAACGCTCCTAGCGATGGGTTGCTGCCCCACCTTTTTTTTCAAAGTATATATATATATATATATATATATATATATATATATATATATATATATATATATATATATATATATATATATATATATATATTAGTAATAATAGATAAAAAGGAATAGCTGGTATTTTGGTTGTATTCAAGTTTACGTCAAAACTCAACCCATCATATCATGAGACCCCAGAAGTAAAAGTTCCAAAGCATATGCTTTGTGACCCTGTACCAAGATTAAACCGAATATTTGTTTTGTATAAATGGCTTGTCATACCTCCATTCCCTATTGTAGCCTCTTGCACCTCCATTGTACCTGCTTCCATCACCTCCGTATATCCTTCCAGTACCGCTGTAGCCACTGTCACGTCCTCCGTATCCTCCTCCACTTCCTCTGTATCCTCCGCTGGTTCCCCCGTATCCTGCTGCATTCCCTCCAAATCCTCCAACATTTCCTCCATATCCTGTTCCTCTCCTGTATCCTCCATTCCCTCCAAATCCTGCGCTTCCTGTGTATCCTCCACCATTGCCTCCATATCCTCCACCATTACTTGCAAATCCTGCTCTTCCTCCGTATCCTACCTTCTTCTCTCCATATCCTACACCGCTTCCTCCGTGTCCTACTTCACTCCCTCCGTATCCAGTCTGGGCAGAAACCAGAGCCGCCATTGCAAACGGCAATATAATCTGTAATGAAAAAATTAAGACTTCATATTGTTTCAGTTCATTAGTTACTTTAATGATTTTTATTGTTGTTTTGTGTGACTAGGTTTTAATCTCCGTATTGAAAGAGCATTTTGGTCACTTACCATTTTGAGGTACATCCTGGTTTGATCGGAAACTCTGTTCTAGCTGAGGAGGGTTGATTGAATTTGTAATGATAATGACGGCCATGATCTCCCTTATATACCTCGTATAACAAGGACTGTCCCCCCACCCCCGGTTGGACATATCCCTCCCTGGTAAACCCCCTCCCCCAACACACCCAACTCGTAGTAGCCCCTGATTTTTTTTAGAATGAATCATTATCCGTTGTTCTTTCTTTTGTGTCTCCTCCCATATTCTCATATGTATTTCACATCATTTAGTCTTCGTTGTTGACAGTCTTTTCTGATGTCCGCATTTAGACTGGGCCCCTCATTTTTTTCATTTATTCGTTTTTTTCATTTATTTGTTTATTTTATTCTTCGTTTCGTTTCTGGTGTATTTGTTTATCGTGCCTCTCAGTGCTATGAAATTTTTTACTTCTTATTAGGAAATAAAATTCCATTTCCATTCCCATTCCTCTTTGAACAAAATGCAAAACCAAATTTTCATTATGCTGTGTAATAAACGAAGCTCTCCTGTTTACCATTAAAAGAAATGACACTTCTCCTCTCCTCACAAACATTTGTTAAGTGAGCTTTATTTCTGTTTTATTCCATACGCTGTTGGAAAAAAGTCCTCACAAACATTTGTTAAGTGAGCTTTATTTCTGTTTTATTCCATACGCTGTTGGAAAAAAGTGGCTGATTATAACCATTGTCACAAAAGAAATATGTAGGTAGGAAACGTCTTCAGGAGCGTTTTAAATCTCTTGTTTTATTGTGATGGGTTGCAGACCAGTTGTTTATAAACGATGCTGAAGTTGTTAGATGCCATTAGAATTACCTTTGTTCCATTGAGTTTTATTTGTTTGTTATCAGGGATATTGATTGTCTGTTGTGTTTTTTTTTTTTTTTTTTTTTAAAAAAACTATCACTTCTTTTGTAAACGAATTCTTTCCCACTTTCTACTGAGTCCCCACTGAAGTCTTCCGTCTTTTTTTGATTTAAATTTTTAAATAGATATGTACTACCAAGCAAATGAATATGATTGACCGGGAGATTTTAATATAGACTTTTTTGTTTATCGTTTTTAATACTCGGATTTTAATCTTACTATTGGTGATGTTATAAATTTATACCCCCGAACTTCCAGCCCTTGATGAATTAGTTTTCACTGTAATGATAATGGGGCGTAGTAAAAATAAATTGCTAAAATAAGAGAGATTACTGTGTAATTTGTTGTTTTCTAAGGTACTGGTTGTAATTACATAATTTTAGTGTACGTTGATCTTAACTGAATAGTTCTATCAATATTCTCTTCGTATACTTTGCTGTTATTATTCTGCAGTCGATGGCCTTTACTGTTGTGAAGCAAGTTTGAAATATTTAAAGGAATCATCCTCTCCAGATGACGCCTTTTAGATATATTTTTCTCGGAATAGCATGTACCAGTATGATGTTACTGTATTGAAGCCATTAATGTAAACGATAAAGCCTGGCTGAACGTGTAATACTTCCAAGGTCGTGTGATCGAAGTATAAAGTTTACTTGGTCAGACGGTATAACGCTACATGCTTTGCATACAGACATACGCACATACATACATCTCGGGACCTTGATATTCAGTTTTAGTTCAACTTCAGAAGAACGAGGCGAACATTTGTTAATGCATGCATTGCACGATCACCGTCGTTTTTCCTTCACTGATATCGATGATCGCTACAGACATCCTTGAAACTCACCTGCTTTTGCCTTTTAGTCCTGTTCCAGTTCACTGTTCTCGTATTTGCACTTGAAAGAGCCTTCACAGATCACTACATTGACGGCGGTTCTGTAAAGAGGGTACGAAGTGCCAGAGGACCTTGCGCTTCTGATGTAACCTCTATAAATGGAAATATGTAAACAAGGGACAAAGCAACATGAGGATTAGTTACCCAGCCATATTTGATTACAGGCGCCTTCGTCTTTCTTAAGAGAAGGGAGAGCAGCTATCCACATTCGAATCCATAAGTGTAGTATACAAGGCAAAGCATACAGAGTAGACTGAAGGGAAATTACTTGGTATCTTTATACAGTATTGCATGCACTTTAATATGATTTAAGTAACTTTTTCAACGAAAAGCATTTTTATCAACATGGCAGTTTTGTAGATGAAATGGGTTTGTATCTAAGTCAATTGCATGAACATATTTTCATAAAAAAAAGTTTTGGACCTTGATAACTTTTGTTATCAAGTCAATTATATAAATCAATTAATCAACTCGCAAGAGCATATTTTTTACCTACAAATGACAAAATGAATCACCAAAATGTATCTGCTCTTTAGAAGAATATAAAGACGGATTCTACAATGGTTGATAGATTATTCCAGTAATATATATGTGTATATATACATACATACATATGTATACATACACACACACATATATCTTCATATATATATATATATATATATATATATATATATATATATATATATATATATATATATATATATATATATATATATATATATGTGTGTGTCAACATGTGTAATCAGTCAGCATGTGTAATCAGTCATTACGCGTAATGACTGAAATTTCAGTCATCACGCGTAATGCACTTAGGGGACATTTGATCCCCCCAGGAGCTAGTACTAAACACGGCGAAACAGTGAGTCACCTACACTGTTTCGCCAGGTTTAGTACTAGTCCCTGGGAGGTCAAATGTATTTCGCCGTGTTTAGTACTAGCTCCTAGGGGGATCAAATGTCCCTAAGTGCATTACGCGTGATGACTGAAATTTCAGTCATTACGCGTAATGACTGATTACGCGTGTTGACTGTAACATATATATGAAACTAAGTAAACGCAGTACATGGTCACATTCTTACTTTAAACGCTGAATTGCGGATGGACCCCTTGTGCTGAAAACTTCCGCGGCATTAGCAACTTCATACTTTTAGACAGAGGGGCTCATAAACAGTGTCGAACTCCCTTACACTGCACCTCAGTCCTGCATACATTCCCTTGCCTCCTGGATACTGTCCCTCCCTTCCAGCACCTCTGTCACTTTCTGTCTTAATCATCCCCTAACTCCTTACATTTAGGAATTATACTGACATCTAATTGTGTATTCAGCACTGTGTCGTATTCTTGACGGGTCGTGATAACATAAGCACAGTCATAAATAAAAGTATCTTTTATGGACGCTTTGACATGCGCGTTTGTCCTGAAGAAGGGCTTTTAAAACCTTGAATTGCATCTCTCTTTTTGTTGTGGATTGCCTGAATTAGCCACTGAATTTACTCCACTCTTCCAAGGCCAAACCCTGCCCTTGTAACGTGATATCTTTGAAATCTAAGACTTGTCATCTTGGGAAATAATGCTGTTTGGGAACTTCTAAGACTGGCCACCGCGACTTAAGCTGATGGTGAACTTCACGGTTTTTTTTCAAACCCCTATATAAAGACGTGTTGACGAGTAACAAAAAATAAATGAATAGATTAATAAACAAATATGCGTATTTTGACAATTTAATTATATTTTTGTTAGCGTTCCAGTAACTGTAAACAAAAAGATTATTATGTACTGGACTTTAATTGCATGCCTATTAAATGCTTATTTATAAATAAACTCGCATGTGACAGTTCATCTTGATGTTTACCTATATATAGCTAACTGACGGGGTCATTGAGAATGTGTTTTTTAGTTGTAACTTAAGGTGGAATAAAGCCTATATTGATATCGCCTAACGCCACAGAAAACTGTTTTGTACGTAAGGGCTTTTATGTTATACATACAGAGATGATGGTATGAATGCCAAGTACTTCAGCTCTTTTTGTTCTGCAGTTAATGGTATGGCATTCTTCTAAGTGGAATGTCAGTTAGTGGTTTTAATGTCGGTATCGTAAGAACTAATGCTCTATAACCAGCCTTCAGGCTCTACCTTGTCGGCGCATTGGCTGATGCGGAAGCCAGAGTTAGAGGAATTTATTTCTGGTGATAGAAATTCATTTCTCGCTATAATGTGGTTCGGATTCCACAATAAGCTGTAGGTCCCGTTGCTAAGTAACCAATTAGTTCTTAGCCACGTAAAATAAGTCTAATCCTTCGGGCCAGCCCTAGGAGAGCTGTTAATCAGCTCAGTGGCCTGGTAAAACTAAGGTATATTTGGAAACTTTCGGATAATCCACTTGGTGGTATTGCTGGCGTCGATGTTCCCACGGTTAAGGGGTGGCAATACACCCTTGAAGCGTCATGTAAGCAAAAGACTATTGGTGTACATGAAGAATTATGCGTTGACGGTCTTGCACGTTCTGTTACTGGTCACCAACCCACGAACTGAGCAAATCACGCCTACTTAAAATCGCGTCTGCTCTACTGCTCTGATCGATAGGACTGCTGTAGCGAACACTGTTACTACTGTCGGCAGTAGTTGTAAATACACACATACATATTAAGTGCAATAAAACTACTGTTTA
Source organism: Macrobrachium rosenbergii (assembly GCF_040412425.1). Classification (NCBI taxonomy): domain Eukaryota; kingdom Metazoa; phylum Arthropoda; class Malacostraca; order Decapoda; family Palaemonidae; genus Macrobrachium; species Macrobrachium rosenbergii. The sequence continues at coordinate 81,354,649 of NC_089781.1, read as the reverse complement.
GGCCTTTTTTAGTGACATTTATGCAACATTGTTACCAAAAGTTTGGCATTCATTTTCATTTGTGTGCCTTGACTGATTGTACCAAGCAGTCCTCTCAGCTGTGTTGTTTTCAGGAATACTTTATAACAGAATCTCTTCCCATACACTTAAGTTAAAGCATAGTTTGTTTTGGACGCAGTCCAATTCCAATAATTAGAAACAAATGGGAAATAGGATAGTTTCAAGTGATTATTTATTTATTTGCTTTCTTGTCCAGTGGATTGTGGGAGAGTAAATGATGAGCATGCGAACAATTCACAAGGAAAATAATCGTGAGTGGAGGTGGTGATGGAGACGAATGTTTTTATGCTCTAAATTCATCAGGAATAAAATGCACACGCAAGATTTTTACGATCTGGTTGACCTTTAGACATGAATGTCCCCATTATTTTGTTTGAACGCGTCGTGGAAACCTGTTACCAAAATTCTGAAATAAATACGGTTTTATTACTAAAAGGTAAGGTTTTCGTTATGTCAAAATACTGTTTGGTGCTACTGTAGTATGATATCTACCGAACTATTCGCGACCTACCAAAAATTAGGATGCTATCTACCATACAACCCAATAAGGCCTATGGCAATTACTTCCTCAACTACATACAAAACTATTTGATCCCCCAGGGGCTCGTAATAACACGGCGAAACAGTGACTCACCTACACTGTTTCGCCGTGTTTAGTACTAGCCCCTGAGTGGTCAAATGTAGAAAATGGATAGTACATATCATATCGACAATAATGAGAGGCTTTTTTCTTTTGTTTAGTGAATTTATTAATTCATCTGAATCGTTACGAATGAATAATTTGGAGAAAAAATCAGTATGGTAAAGTAGCTTGTACTAATGTTAATTATACACTTTAGTGCATGTAAATATAGTGCATGGCATTCACATTATGTCTGCTTGAACGTAATGTTTTATTGAATTGCTTTTTGAAATACAATTTGGAGAATTACATAAAGAAATTGTTCTTTAAATTAAGAGTATAATTTTATAGGGGATCACTCTGAAATCTTAACAGTATTTTGTGAAAGAAGTGCATTGTACAGCCACTCTGCAAAAGTCCTGGCACACTTTTCAGTGAACTTCGTTCACTAATAGCTAATAGATATTTCTTCTTTTTAAAATCACATAGAAACAAAACTTTACAATCAGAATAAGATTAATATGCATACAAACAATAAAATTGGTAGAAAAATAACATGAATTAACAAAATTTAACGAAACATTTTGAAACCTAAAGCTATCGTTCGGTGCAATTAGAGGATTGAAGTACTGAGCACGGTGATCTTCAAAATCTCAATAATTGTGACCAGTTGATTGTGATATTGCATTCGAATATTTATATTTAAGACTCAGATTATTAAATTAATGTAGATATCCACAGATATTCGTTTCAATCCAAAATGAGGAATAAGATTTCATCCGTATTTGACTAACACAGTTCGTTATGATGTCACTCATAGTGTGGGCGGGAAACCAAACCATTTAACATAAACCGGTAGACTGTCAATTTTATCGCGATGGGTCTTTATTGTTGGCGTCCCAGGAAAACACGGAAAGCATTAAATAAATAACGTGAGGAAAGGTTTATGTGGGTAAAAGTTGAATAAAAAAAAGAACTATGTAGGATTTAAAAAGACTAGGACTAACAGTCCAAATAATGTCACTCAAGATGAATTTTAGCTTGCTTTCTTTTAAAAGTCTATTATAACAATCATATTGCTTTATTTTATGATGTTCCGTTCATAAGAATGAAGGCTTTATTGTCACAACGTCTGTCATAAGAATTGGGCATCTATATTATCATAGGCCTATTATAAAGATGAGACCGTTAGGCAGCTCTTTATAGTATAGGCCTATTATGAAAATGACACTATATCATTATAGGTCTATAATATGGATTTGATCTTTATATCACTGTAGACCTATCATATAAATCAGATATTGTATCAGTATAGATCTATTATACAAATCACGGTTTTATTTCGTGATAAAGATTTTATATTCAATGCATATTTTAGGGAAACTGTTTTATTCTAGTATATATATCTTTCCTTTGATAATGATCCATCTACACTTCACGCAAATGTTAAATGTAAATTGTTATATGAATACTTTCGTATATACAGAGGTAGGGAGTAGGCCTAGGATCTATGCTCATTTTTTTCTTCATCATCGTAATTATAATTTTCATCTTCTTTCACAATCGTTGTATCACTTATAGCTATTATCCTGAAAACATCCAGTCATTATGGAAGAGCGGGAGAATTACTGCAGCAGCCCTGTGAGAATGGATGGCTGCCAGTAGTCCAGGGGAACTTGAAGAAATGGACGCACAACTGAACAGTTCCCAATATTATCGCGTTCTAGAGGAAGTTTTAGTGCCATCATTGAGAGCCCAAGTCAGAACCACTATATGTAGTCATGGGCAACTCTTCTGTTCATATTGCCCAAACTGTAAAAGAATGGTTCAGAGAACATCCACACGTAATTAGAATCGAATGGCCAGCAACGTCATCTGACTTAAATGTCATTGAAAGTATTTGGGGTTATATAACTAAAAGAGAGGATGCAAGTAACGCCAAGACCAGGAATCACGTAATAAGACTCGCCAAGTCAATCTGGGAGGTCACTTAATACCAAACGGAACGAAATAAACATCTGTGAAATTATAGAGTAATGTCTAAGAGATAATATATTAATTGACAATAGGATTTCATACTTGATTTTTGGTGGGAGGTGCACGGGTCTTTAAAATTTACTATATTTTGTATTTTTATACAGTAATAGTTTGACTATGCACTGCACTCATTTGTTTATTCATCTACTTATTTATTTACATTTATTTCTCTGTAAGCAACTTATAAGGCTAGGTGAAAAATGTTATATAGATCGTAAATATACTGTTGAGTACGGATAAATATTTTTATTCATATATTTATTATATCATTTACGTAATATCTTAAATGACAGTGTTGTAGTTAGTCGCAGCAATGCTGAGCAAATACATATAATTATAGTCAAAGACTGGGAATTGATTTTAAGAGAAGCAAGCAGCACAGCTTACACACCACCAGGCTCTCTCTCTCTCTCTCTCTCTCTCTCTCTCTCTCTCTCTCTCTCTCTCTCTCTCTCTCTTATAATATTAGCATCTGCTAAAACCAATAAGAACAAAAGGGAAAACATTGGAAAGAAACTTGGTGATAAAAAAAAACAGCGCTCTCATTATCTCCTCTATGATTCTACTTTTTCCTGTAGTAGGCTACGTATGACTTGGTGACAGTCTGAGTGATATCACGAGAAGGATGGCCTCGTGAAAGTTGCCAGTTACGAGTTTCTTAACTCTTATCCGAAAGTCACTGAAAAGAGTGCTAGGACTTTCCAGAGTGGCTGTACAAGGGAAACTGAGTATTCCACTTCTCAACTACTATTTTTTTTTTTTTTTTTGGAACGCTGCGTTCGTAGATGATGGATCTCATAAAACATCCAAGGACTAGTAAAGCCTAAATGTATACTAACGACGAAAACTCTTTATGAAAGACCATATCATTAATGAATCTTCACAGTAAAGGCACAAAAACCGACTTTTTTGTGTTTTAATACTTGTCAAGAAAGCCCACAAACCCACTAGGATAAAGTTTTCAGGAGATACATATAGAAATGTTGAGCGTACTTTGTTATTTTCTACACTAGGCTAAGCATAAGACATTATAAAACATCAAAACATTTTATTTTATCAGTCCAGTGTTCAGCATAGTTCATTCACTACGAAACTACCCTGTAAGCCATTCTTATCTAAAATGCAGTGTACACAAAAATTGTTGATTCGAATAACCAAATGACCAGGAATCTGTTAACGGTTGGCTGTACTTTCGTTTAAGTCGACGGTGACATCGCTTTCAGTTTTTCAATCCCAGAGGTCGAAAATGTCGTAGTCCTCCCCAGAATCGAAGGCATCGTCCGTAAAGAATCTTGGGGACCATAACCTGGGAAAGTACGAAAGGATTTACAGTGGGAAATTGGTTGTAACAAAATTAACTTGGGCAAAAAGTGTGGCCAAGATGGAGTTCTCGTTAGGAGCTGAACGAAGTAAAGTTGGGGAAACGAAGTGTAAATAAACAAGCTTAAAGGACGAAAAGATCTTTGAGATTTTTAGTTTCAAAGATCAAGGTAAAGGGTTTTTGTCATTAACCGAAATAATTTCATTTAATATTAATAATGAAACTGTCATTAGATGTACATAAAACGCTCCTAGCGATGGGTTGCTGCCTCACTTTTTTTTAAAGCATATCAGTAATAATAGTTAAAAAAGGAATTGCTGGTATTTTGGTTGTATGTTAGTATAATTTAAGTTTACGTCAAAACTCAACCCATCATATCATGAGGCCCCAGGAGTAAAGGTTCTAAAGCCTATCCTTTGTGACCCTGTACCAAGATTAAACCGAATATTTGTTTTATGTAAATGGCTTGTCGTACCTCCATTCCTTGTTGTAGCCTCTTGCACCTCCATTGTACCTGCTTCCATCACCTCCGTATACCCTTCCAGTACCGCTGTAGCCACTGTCACTTCCTCCGTATCCTCCTCCACTTCCTTTGTATCCTCCGCCAGTTCCTCCGTATCCTACTGCATTTCCTCCAAATCCTCCAACATTTCTTCCATAACCTGCATTTCCTCCATATCCTGTTCCTCTCCTGTATCCACCATCCCCTCCAAATCCTGCGCTTCCTGTGTATCCTCCACCATTGCCTCCATATCCTCCACCATTACCTGCAAATCCTGCTCTTCCTCCGTATCCTACCTTCTTCTCTTTATATCCTACACTGCTTCCTCCGTGTCCTACTTCACTCCCTCCGTATCCAGTCTGGGCAGAAACCAGAGCCGCCATTGCAAACGGCAATATAATCTGTAATAAAAAAAAATTTAAGACAAACTGAATGCATATTGTTTCAGTTCATTAGTTACTTTAATGATTTTTATTATTGTTTAGTGTGACTAGGCTTTACTCCCGTATTGAAAGAGCATTTTGGTAACTTACCATTGTCAAGTACATCCTGGTTTGATCGAAAACTCTGTTGTGGCTGATGAGGGCCGATTGAATTTGTAATGATAATGACGGCCGTGATCTCCCTTATATACTTAGTATAACAGGGACTGCCCCCCCACCCCCCGTTGTACATCTCCCTCACAGATAAACCCCCTCCCCCAACACACCCAACTCTTCTGTTAGCTCTGATTTTTTTTAGAATGAATCATATTATCCGTTGTTCTTTCTTTTGTGTCTCCTCCCATATTTTCATATGTATTTCACATAATTTAGTCTTCGTTGTTGAGTGTTGACAGTCTTTTCTCATGTCCGCATTTAGGCTTTACCCCGATTTTTTTCCATTTTTTTTTCTCTCTTAGCATTCTGTCATTTTTCTTCGTTTCGTTTCTGGCGTAGTTGTTTATCGTGCCCTTCAGTGCTCTGAATTCTCTTAACTTCTTATTAGCAAATGAAATTCCATTTCCATTCTCATTCCTCTTTGCACTAAAGCCAAAACAGATTTTCATTATGCTGTGTAATAAACGAACCTCTCCCATTTACCATTAAAGGAAATAACTCTTCTCTCCTCACAAAAATTTGTTAAGTGAGCTTTGTTTACCATTAAAGGAAATGACACTTCTCTCCTCCTCACACACATTTGTTAAGTGAGCTTTATTTCTGTTTTATTCCATACGCTGTTGTTTGTAGGGATATTGGAATTGTATTTTTTTTTTTGAGGTTTTTATATAAATCACTTCTTTTGTACGAATTCTTTCCCACTTTCTACTGAGTCCCCACTGAAGTCTTCCGTCTTTCCAATTTAAATTTTTAAATGGATATGTACTACCAAGCAAATGAATATGATTGACCGGGAGATTTTAATATAGACTTTTTTGTTTATCGTTTTTAATACTCGGATTTTAATCTTACCATTGGTGATGTTATAAATTTATACCCCCGAACTTCCAGCCCTTGATGAATTAGTTTTCACTGTAATGATAATGGGGCGTAGTAAAAAATAAATTACTAAAATAAGAGATTATTTTTTAATTTGTTGTTTTGTAAGGTACCGGTTGCATTTATATAATTTTAGTGTACGTTGATCTCAACTGAATAGTTTTGTCAATTTTCTCTTAGTATACTTTGCTATTATTATTCTGCAGTCGATGGCCTTTACTCTTGTGAAGCAAGTTTGAAATATTTAAAGGAATCATCCTCTCCAGATGACGCCTTTTAGATATATTTTTCTCGGAATAGCATGTATCAGTATGATGTTACTGTATTGAAGCCATTAATGTAAACGATAAAACCTGGGTGAACGTGTAATACTTCCAAGGTCGTGTGATCGAAGTATAAAGTTTACTTGGTCAGACGGTATAACTCTACATGCTTGCATACGGACATTTCGGGACCTTGATATTCAGTTTTAGTTCAACTTCAGAAGAACGGCGCGAACATTCGTTAATGCATGCATTGTACGATCACAGTCGTTATTCCTTCACTGATATCAGTGATCGCTACAGACATCCTTGAAACTCACCTGCTTTTGCCTTTTAGTCCTGTTCCAGTTCACTGTTCTCGTATTTGCACTTGAAAGAGCCTTCACAGATCACTACATTGACGACTGTTCTGTAATGATGGTACGAAGTGCCAGAGGACCTTGCGCTTCTGATGTAAACTCTATAAATGGAAATATGTAAACAAGGGACAAAGCAACATGAGGATTAGTTACCCAGCCATATTTGTTTACAGGCGCCTTCGTCTTTCTTAAGAGAAGGGAGAGCAGCTATCCACATTTGAGTCCATAAGTGTAGTATACAAGGCAAAGCATACAGAGTAGACTGAAGGGAAATTACTTGGTACCTTTATACAGTATTGCATGTCCCTTAATATGATTTAGGTAACTTTTTCAACGAAAAGCATTTTTATCAACATGGCAGTCTTGTAGATGAAACGGGTTTGTATATAAGTAAGTTTTATGAACATATTTTCGTAAAAAAAGTTTTGGATCTTGATAACTTTTGTTATCAAGGCAATGATATATATCAATTAATCAACTCGCAAGAGCATATTTTTTACCCACAAATGACTAAATGATCACCAAAGTGTATCTGCTCTTTAGAAGAATATAAAGACGGATTCGACAGTGGGTGATAGATTATTCCAGTAATATACAGTATATGTATATATATATATATATATATATATATATATATATATATATATATATATATATATATATATATATATATATATATATATATATATATATATATATATATATATATATATATATATATATATATATATATATATATATATATATATATATATATATATACACACACACACACACACACCCATATATATATATATATATATATATATATATATATATATATATATATATATATATATATATATATGACACTAAGTGAATTCAGTACATGGTCACATTCATACTTTAAACGCTGGATCGTGAATGAACCCCATGTGCAGAAAACTTTCACAACATTAGCAGCTTCTTACTTTTAGACAGAGGGCTCATAAGTAGTCTAGTGTCGAACTCCCTTACACTGCACCTCAATCCTGCATACATTCCCTTACCTCCCTTTCAGTACCTCTTTCACTTCCTAGGTCTTTCTTAACTCCTCCCGCCTTACACTTAAGGATTATACACCCTTTAAGACACCTATTTGTGTATTTAGCACTGTGTCGTATTCTTGGCGGGTCGTGATAACATAAGCACAGTCATAAATAAGAGTATCTTGTATGGACTCTCAGACATGCGCGTTTGACCTGAGGAAAGGCGTTTAAAACCTTGAATTGCATTTCTTTTTTTGTTGTGGATTGCTTGAAATAGCCACTGAATTTACTTCATTCTTCCAAGGCCGAACCCTGCACTTGGGACGTAATATCTCTGAAATCTAAAGCTCGTCATCTTGGGAAATAATGCTGTTGGGGAATTTGTAAGACTGTCCACCTTGAGTTTTAGCGGTTTCTTAACTTCACGGTTTTACAGACCCCCATATAAAGACGTGTAGACGTATTAAAAAAAATATACATGTGAATTTTTCTGTTAAGTGATATTTGGATTAGTGTGTAGAGTTCCCACTGTTATTTACATGACTTAAATTGCATGCTTGTATGAATTCATATGTATAGATAAACGTATACAGGGCAGTTCATGCTGATATTTACTTATATTTCGCTAACTGACGGGGCTATGGAGAATGAGTGTTTTAGTTGTAACTAAAGTTGAAACAAAGCCGACATAAGTGTCATATAATGCCGCGGAAAATTGTTCTGCATGTATGCGTTCTCATTTTATACAGAGTTGGTTGTATTAATACCAGATACTTCAGCTCCTTTTGTTTTACAGTTAATGGAATACCATTTTTCTAAAAATGGATGTCAGCAAAATCCAAGCATCTTAACTTTTGGATGAAATTGCTCGATGTAGTTTCCTTTGGCCAGTAATGGTGGTTTAGATTCATGCCGAGGATATTCTGATGGGCCATTTTCCACAAGCTTTCTGTCAACAGGAAATGTCAGTTAGTGGCTTTAGTGTCGGTACATTGAGAACTAATGTTCTATAATCAGCTTCTACTTCTGTGACGCACTGCCTGATAGCAGAAGCCTTGGAAACTTTCTGGTAAACCACGTGGTGGCATTGCTGACGTCGATGTTCCCACGGTTAAGGAAGGTGGTAATACTCCTTTGAAACGTCATGTACCGTTTCCCTCCAAGCAAAGGATTATTGATGTACATAAGAATTGTGCGTTGACGGTCTCGCACGGTTACCAAGGGAGCAAGGTCCAAAGGGGGGTTACCAACCCACAACTAAGCAAATCACGTCTACTTAAAATCAAAGTCTTGCTTAAAATCACGTCCGCTCGAGTGTCCTGGTCGATAGGACAGCTGTAACGAACACTGTTATTACCGTCGGCATTGGTTTTAAATACATATATACATATTATGTAATCAAACTATTGTTTAGACATTTTTTTATTGTCATTTATGCAACATTGTTACCAGAATTGTGGTATTCATTTTCATGTGTATACCTTGACTGATTGTACCAAGCAGATCTCTGAACTATGCTGTTTTCAGGAATACCTTATTACAGAATCTCTTCCCTTACACTCATGTTAAAGCATAGTGTGTTTTGGACGCAGTCCATATTCCAGTAATTAGAAACAAACGGGAAATAGGATAATTTCAAGTGATTATTTATTTATATTTGCTTTCTTGTCCAGTGAATTGCGGGAAAGTCAATGATGAGCATGCGACCATTTCACAAGGAAAATAATCGTGAGTGGAAGTGGTGATGGAGATGCATTGTTTTTTTTTTTTTATGCTCCAGATGCATCAGGAATAGAAAGCACACGCAAGATTTTTACGATCCGATTGACCTTCAGACATGAATGTTCCCATTCTTTTGTTTGAACGCGTCGTGGAAACCTATTACTAAAATTCTGAAATAAATACGGTTTTGTTATTAAAAGGTAAGGTTTACGTTATGTCAAAAGACTAATTATCTTCCTTAGATTTATAGGTTTTCCACTGTCACAATTATGAATTATGAAATTATTAGAAGGTCATAAATTCTTTTCAGTGTTTACTCCTTATATGTTAATTGTGTTTGGGCAGGCACGGCTTTTTAACCCGCTCCCTCTCCCCACCCCTCCACCAACTCTTTCTGCGCTGTTGAATTCGATAAATGTTGTTACCAGGGATACAGTAAACATCACAGCCGCCTGTATCAAGGAAAACCTAGTTAGCGTTGCTTGAAATTGCATTCTCATGTAGCTTGACGTGCCTGTAGCAAAGATGCCTTGATTTCATGTATGCTTGACATTTCTTGATGAAGTATTTTATTTCTCTGTAGTAGTGGTGAATATGTTGAGTATGTTCAAATTCAGATTTTGGAATTTTGTTTTGTTATTCAAGTCCTTATTCTGAATGAACAGAAACATGTAAACATTGCTGCCTCTTTGAAGGGTATTGTCTTTTATTTAATGACAAACAGACACACAGACAGACAGACAGACAATTTGGAGAAATAACCCAAGGAGTTAAAGCAGAATTCCCATGAAGTTTGCCCTAATCTCTCCATGGGTCTCAGATTCATTTTCATATTATTACTCCTCAACGAAAGACGAAAATCTGCCAGGAACAAAGTGTACCCAGAAAAATTTTTTTTCCATTTTTCTTCGTATCACAGTCTTGCGAACTTATCATCTGACCCTCCCTCTTCACGTTATTTGTTAATCCTTGTTTTCTTATATCCCCCCTCTTTCTCTCTTATCCCCATCTCTCACTCCTTTTTCCTCTTCGTACCACCTTCAGGCGAACTTTTATTTGTATTGCAATTATTGGTTGTCATATTCCTGATTTATCTTTGGTTACCAAGCAGTGTAGGCGTTGCTGCTTGCACCTTGTCTCTCCTACGTTTGGTTCAGCACAGTCATCATTCCTGGAAGAGATTGGGGGTTTCCTGACTGAGAGGTTTCTGTCTTCCCGAGATTGTTTGTCTCCAATTGCTTTCTGTCTCCCATAGCTTTGTTTCCTAGATATCCCTGTCTCGCAGAAATCTTTCTCAAAGAGATTTTTGCTCACTTCTGTCGGCAGAGGTTTCATCTCTCAGTGATTTCTGTTTCCCAGAGATTTTATCCTTCCAGAGATATCTGTCTCCTCGGGAAACATCACTTGGAATTTCTATATTATTTCGCTGAGTATTTTATTTATTGCTTAATTTAAAAGAAAATGCAACATCTAAGTCTTTTCCATGATTCTTTTAAAATTTACCATTTTGGTAAAGTCAGTGGAAGTGTAGGGTATTTTTAAAAGTTAAGATACGTGCATTTTACTCTTTTTTATTGACCATTATATGGTTCACTTGGCAAGACCATTTTATTTATGATAGTTTATAATTTGTATTTTTATAACATTTTCTCCAGGTTATATCTCTCTCTATTAAATAGAAGCATCCGTATTTCCTTATTAAATTCGCTTGTTATATGTGCATTCATGCACTGCTATCTCATGACTTAAAGCACCCCGAACCTCAGCCATTGCGTGCTTCGCTTTTGGCAACTCGCTAAAGACCCATTAAAAAAATGGATAGACTCACGAATGCCTGCATGCTATTTTTTTTATTATGCCTTTCAACCAGTCAGTCTCCTTCCTTTCTCTTTGCATTTTAGAGTTTTTAGCAGTAATTTATTCTGAAAATAGAACCTTTTTTTGGACGAGATTTCAGGTCGGATACAGTCTCTGTTTTGTTTATGATTTTTATGAAATTTCATTCCCCAATATTAGTAGAACTCAACATTTATTTGTCGAATACTTTTTTGTGATAGCCGTTTTGAGATCAGCAAACAAATTCATATATTAAAAGTAAGTATAGTTTATTTTTGTAATTAACATATTGGTAGTATATAATGAGAATCATAATTTCGTTGTAAAGCGTTTTAAATATATTTTTTTTTAAATGCATAATTTCATCCTACCTGTCAGTACATTTATGTACATGTAAATTTAGCGCTATTACCCATTCTTTCTCTTCAGTTCTTTTTTCCTATTATTTTGTTTGTATAGTCTTATAGTCTATTTTTTTTAAACCTTGCAAACTTGTACTTAGTTGCTTGCTGCTGATTGGATGGACGTCCTGTTGTTCGAATTTCATGGTTTAGTTTTCACACTGTTTCAAAATTGTGATTATACGGTCACAGAGCGAGTTAAGAGCCAAGTTATGTAATGTTATGTAAATACCAGTTGTAATAAACTAAGTATTAAGAACTTACAGTACATACCGAATTTTTATATATGTTTAACAGTTATGAAACAACACTTACCGAAGCCGTAGACTAGAAATATGTTTCAAACGCATGAACTTGAATGTTTAATTTCTAGCTAGATTTTTAGCGCTGTCATGCCATTAGTGGTTTTGAAATAACCAAAAAGTATTTATTGTACATTGCCGAAGGTTCTCTAATGCCTAAAAACAAAATACTACCGTACAAACTTAAGCTTGGCGGAAAAGTTGAGGAGGTGGAGTTGTGAGAGGAACAGCCACAGGGTTGACACAAGGTTGACGTAGTCTCGGCGGGAGGTTCAAATCAGGGCTGTTGTGCTCTTGTGTTCCTAAAATAATCATTAAGATGTTTATATATTATAATGCTATTTTTTTTCTTTTCAAAAATACTGCAGACGGAATGTCATTAATATTTTAGGATATGTATAAAGGCAAATTGAACATGCGTTGAATTTATGAATACTTTTTTTCTAGCTAGTGTGCTACTCTCTGCTCTATAAAATTTCAGTAAATTGACTGTTCTTCAACTAGAGATTTTCAGGTTTGTCTTTACCTGGTGTTTGAAGTTCCTTCATGTGTGCTTTGATCTGTATCGTCTCTTGTGGCCATGGTTAAAATAAGTGAAACAGATAGTGAGGCACCTCCTCGTTAACCAATTCTAAGCTGAATAATTCTGTTCTAAGTAGCGTGTGCAGACGACAACTCACCGGCTGTTCCTCCCACAACACCTCAACTTTTCTGCCAGGCTTAAACTTGTACGATAGTTTTTTGTTGTTGTTAGGCATTAGAGAACGTTCAGCAATGTACAGTAAATACGTTTTGGTTATTTCAAAACCAGTAATGGCATGGTTGCGCTAAAAATCTAGCTAAAAATTAAACATTCAAGTTCATGCGTTTGAAACATATTTCTAGTCTACGGCTTCGGTAAGTGTTGTTTCATAACAGTCAAATATATATGTAAAATAATGCGGTATGTAAGTTCTTAATACTTACATTTATTACAACTGGTATTTACATAACATTGCATAACTTAGCTCTTAACTTGCCCTATGATCGTATATCACAATTCTGAAACAGTGTGAAAACAAAACTGTAAGATTCGGACAACAGGACGTCCATCCAATCAGCAGCAAGACGCTAAGTGCAAGTTTGCCAGGTTTAAAAAAGTAGACTATAGTTAATTTGCGCAGACTTTAATAACATAGGATTCACAGGCAGTATTTGGATGCAGTGTTTTACAGGCTGATATAAATAAGGTTTTAGGGGTATTTTGATTTTGCACAAATTTCTTGGTGTTGGAAAGAATAAAGAGCCACATGAATTACTTTTTTTATTTCTAGAAAACTTGTAAATCTAATATGTGGAATTTCATTTTATTTCCGGAAAACTTGTAAATATAATATATTGAAATACAGTTTATTTTTAGAAAACTTGTAAATCTAATATGTTGAATTGCATTTCATTTTTAGAAAACTCGTAAATCTAATATGTTGAATTGCATTTTATTTCTAGAAAATTTTGTAAAACTAATATTCTGAATTGCATTTTATTTCTAGAAAACTTGTAAATCAGATATGTTAAACTGCACTTATTTCTAGAAGACTTGTAATTCTAATATGTTTTTTTTATTGCATTTGAGGTCTAGCGCCCATAACCTGAAATAAGAGGAAAAATATGATATTAAATTAGACGCTTAACGAAAAGAACATTGCTCAGTTGTATAAGGGAATTAAGGGAAGTTTAAAATATAAATAATATCACGTCGTCAGTAAAGCTCATATTTTACAATTAGCACTGAATGGCAGTTAGATATTAGTCTTACCTCCTCCATATCCTCCGCCACCACCACCTCCATAACCGCCACCTCTTCCCCCGTATCCGCCGCCAAAACCACCTCCACCCCCTCCTCCATATCCTCCACCTCCGCCAAATCCTCCTCCTCCCCCGTAACCACCTCCACCTCCTCTTCCTCCGCCATACCCTCCGCCTCCTCGTCCTCCATAGCCTCCTCCACCACCTCCTCGATGTCCAGGCTTGGCGGCAGCCAGGGCCACCATTGCGAGCAGCAGAATCATCTGATTTAGAAAAAAATTACCGGTTGATTCCAGTCACTTGATTGGAGGAAATAGATTGATTGCAAAATCGACTGATTCAGATAAGTAATATATACATATCAATTACAGAAGTAAATGCTTAGAAGACACACACCAGTCATAATATCAACTAACTAAAAAAATTATAATGATGTTGAATCTTCTAATTATCAGAAACATTTCTAATGAAAGATATGGAAAACAAATTATTTCTCGTTCTGTAAAACAAATATCGTTTTATCTAAAACCATCAGAACATTTTTTCATCCGTAATTAATAACGATAATTGTATCACCCACACAGAAATTATCGTGTTCCTTTAGTAATCATCTTCAAAAGATTTTTAATTCTTAAGATAATTTTCCACACTATGCCAAAATTTCAAATTGTTTCTACTTACTATCTTGAAATTCATCTTGAACTCTGTCTTCGCCAAGAGGGAGAGCGTTGAAGAATCTGATGCAGAAACCAAATTTCTTCGTTCTTTTATAATTATTGTAACAATTAGAACCCCTCCCCCATGTACTCGTGCCCCTCCTCTTTTTTTTCCACACCGTTCTCGTTTCTGTCATTTACTTTCAGTCTCTTTTTTTCCCTCCCTTTCTCTTGATCTGCTTTATTAAATTTTTCTTCTATTTTAATCTTTGTTCCGCACTGCAATTGCTTTCCTCATCATTTCTAACCTTTTGTGTCATGTCTGTTGCACAAACTTTCTTCTCTGCATCTGGTGGTTTTCAATAGCTGTTCATTTTGCCCTGCAATGGCACTAAATGTTGCATTCACTTCCGTGTCTTTCAAGTTAGGCTCACTTATTCTTCGTTATTGAAGTTCGTGTTCAATGCAGTGCTTTTACTTTTCATTACGTACATCCAGTATATATGTATATATATATATATATATATATATATATATATATATATATATATATATATATACACACATATGTGTGTGTGTGTGTATTCTTGTACGGACTTATATTTTTAAGCATGTAATCATTTATACTGAAATTTTCTGTTCTCTTTGCCCTAGTATGAAGATTATCATAATGAGAATGCTGTGATGATGAATATATCTGTTTTTGCACTTTATTCCCTATATCAGTACCTTAGTTATCAAAGCACTACGTCTTTAGTCGAATTTTTTCTGAAAATTCCTCTACCTTTTTTTCCTTTGCCCAAACCATCGTGTGTTTTTCTTTGAGTTTCGATCTGATTAACGTTATATGCTGGTCTTTCAAGAAGTTTATTGTAATAACTGAAAATTAAATCCGAATGAAATTTAACTTAGTACCTTTGGAGGAGTAACTGAGAGGGAATTACAAGCTTTTGAGTTCTCCTAATGGAAGATAAGGACATGCAAGTGGTCTTTCAAGTGAAAAGGACTTCAGATTATTTTTTGATGAGTTTTCTTTTGTAAAAGCAGAGGACATGTAAGTAGAGAGAGCCGTTTGTAGGAACTAGAAAGGACATCCAATTGGAAAAAACTGCTATTGTGATAACTATTGATGCAGTTGGTTTCCTTAGAAAGGCCGCCTGTTGCATTAAATGAGAATAATATCCAAGTGGACTTTTTGCAGACATCAGATCATCCGTTATAATAACTAAGAAGGTTCTCATGAAGTGATGTATTGTACTTTAATAATTGAGAGGATAAAGTTTTTAAATCGTCATCAATTGTACTTGAGTAAAAGGACACCGAGATGCAATTCATAAAGAGATCCAGTTATTATAATGCCCGAAAAAGACATTCAAGAGGCGGTGTCTTAAAAAGCTCTTCAGTCCCTTTGTGAAAAGTAGCCTGAGTCTGTCGATTCCTTCGCAAAAATACTTAAATTTTTGGTTTATGAAGACGACATATGTAGCCGTATTTACAATTTCGTTTCGTGTTTTTTTTTTTTATTATCTCTGTTGTTTCCTAGCGCGGATGATATTTTCATTGACATTTATTTATTTACCTGGGAAGATAGAAATTGGAGTTTTTTTTTTTTTTTTTTTTTGTCGATGACCCTTCTTTTCGGCGTCAGTGACTAGAGTCGTAACAACGCCTGTCAACTTAAAATCGATGTGTCGTTTCTTGCTGTTGCTGTTATTGTCAAGCTAGTAGTAGCTCCGTAAAAACTGGGAACATTGATTCACACCAAAACGCCATGACATATATCCTGAATGTATTTATTAGCAGAGATATTTGTGCAATCTTTGAAACACAGAGCAAGTCTGCAGTTTTTCTGATAGCCTTAAATCGTGGCGGAATTATGCTGGAACACCTGTTCTTTCAGATGTCCTAAGGATGCCAGGTATAGTTGCGACTCTTCAATGTGTTTGCAGTAGCACTTTTGAATGGACTGGAAAAGTCTACAACTAGAATTTCAACTGCTGAAAGTTTACTTCGTATTATATTTATTCGAAAAAAGCTGGAACAAATCAAAATCGTTGTATAACAGATTTTTATATTTATATATTTAAGTAAACAGAAAGCTATAAATTATTTTTCATACTGGCATTTAAGTATACAGAAAGTAGCTTATGTCCATCGGTGAAGAGACTACCGACCGAAACCTGAAATTAGGAAAATGTCCTCTCAGCCTTACTTCTATGAACAATAACTACTACTATTATCTTAAATTCATAATAAAATTATTTTGTCATTTGTATTAGGGCAGAATCACGAAAGAGATTTTTTTTACCTTTCTTTATGGATATTACTGTGATATTGTTCTATTTGTCATTTATATTTTTCTCTTAACTATAGGGCAAAATTAGTTTAGATTAGCTTTGTGAGAATTTTGTAATCTTACCTCCGCCTCCTCCGAAACCGCCACCCCCTCCAAATCCACCAGTACCTCCGCCAAGTCCACCGCCGCCTCCAAAACCACCTCCTCCTCCAAGTCCTCCACCTAGTCCACCACCTCCTCCAAACCCACCTCCAAGACCTCCTCCAAGTCCTCCTCCAAATCCACCTCCTAAACCTCCTCCACCTCCTAAGCCTCCTCCACCTCCAAGTCCACCACCGCCTCCAAATCCACCTCCAAGTCCACCGCCTCCACCAAGTCCAAATCCTCCTCCGAGTCCAAGTCCACCTCCTCCTCCGAGTCCAAGTCCACCTCCACCTCCGAATCCACCTCCAAAACGCCCACCCCTGCGTCTTGGAGCAGCAGCTGCAAGTGCCACCAAGCCGAGGAGAACTGCCGCCTGGTTTAAAAAAAATGTATTAGTGTCTTTCTAATGCACGGCTTGTTAAAGAAAGTTTCAGGGCCACTTTTTTGAAAGACCTTTAAGTATATTGTTATAAAAATCATTATTTTCGATGTTCCATTCAGATTTTACGTTTATTTTTTCAATCCGAATCATTTGCACCCAAAAATATATTACCGGCAGCTGTGACTGTAGCCGTTTCAACGTCAGATAACAGCCAAATTAATCGATCTCACCTATAACACAAAAATAATAGTTTCAACACATCAAAATTAATTTTCTTTCCTAAAGAACCGTGTTAAATCTATCTCCTCTTGTACTTACAACCTTCAGGTTCATCTTCTAGAGATGCTCACCACCAGACAAGAAAGAGACTGCTGCGGACTGTGATGCTACAGGGGAAGTTTGTAGTTCTTATATACCCGAAGAATAATACCCGCATACCCCTGCACAACGCCATATCCCCAGTATCCTCCCTCCTCCTCCTCCCACCCCCCGTCTCAATATTTTCGTATTACTGCCATCATTATTAAGGAATTCCCCAACTATTCCCCTGCAATCAACGTTTTCATCTCCCAGAAGTATTGTGATCGATCACAGGTAGCCGTCAGTCTCTTGGGGAAAATCCTCGGGGACCTTTGTCAGTTTCCCATTATAAGTTTGTTTATGATGTTGGCTTATCGTGATTTGCATTTCTCTCTCTCTCTCTCTCTCTCTCTCTCTCTCTCTCTCTCTCTCTCTCTCTCTGGCTGCTTAGAACGTATTCCGTAGCATTTATGCTTTCTATGTCCTCCCGAAGAGATTATAGATGTTGTGAGTATTGCTTGTGATCGTGTGGCTTATTTCTGTGAAATTGAGTTCAACTTTTTTATTCCATGAATTTGTATTTATTCATTGCTTTATTTTCGTTTTTTCTCAGTTATGTGCGCGTATGTGCGTTTGTAGACGTGTTTATATGGGTATTGGTACTTATGCTTTTATTTATGTCATCATTGTAACTCGTTGTAATGTTATTGCGAATTTTATTCATATCGTCTGTGTACTTTGGCCTTGAAAAATTGAATGAGTAATTTTTGTTCGCATATCTATTGTCTGTTGTTTTTTACGTTATTACATGAATGTAATCACTACAAAAATAATTTCTTGTGTATCTCAAAGGATGAAGAAACTACCATAATCTTGATATGTATATATATATAATAAATATATACATTGTATATATATATATATATATATATATATAATATATATATATATGTATGTATTGTATGTATATAAATATATATATATACATATATATATATATATATATATATATATATATATATATATATATATATATATATATATATATATATATATTAGAATCAAGAATCTTCTCGTCTTTTAAAGGTTTTGCAATAGTTTTCTCAATTTCCATGAGATAACAGCTTGATCTTGCATACACGAGGTGTTTTGTTTGTACTTTTGTTTGATTTTCCTGATTGTTTTATTTATAGTTTTTTGTTTTACAATTTTTATATAAAATCTTATGGTTCTTAGAAATTGGATAATTTCATGTAAGTATGAATTACACGTATGTCAGTAGGTAAGAACCTTTTTTGCCCTGATGTGGATTATTACTATGACGCCGAATTACATTATCAAATCACTATTTGGCATCTGCGGTTCAAGGCAACATTGCTGACCTAAAGTGAGAAAGAGAGTGAGTATAAGTTCTAACTCTTTAATGATCAGATATCATGGCAGTGGAGGATGAAGGCATTCTACAAGTGTACTGCTGAAACGTTTTAGAAGTGATCTGTATTTGCTTTTTGGTGAATGGGATATTTTTCTGATAAATTTTTACCGGTTTTGACCGTGTAGGCTATGCGCGCGCACAAGCGCGCTATTCGAGTACCTGCTTTTTATTTTGTAAACGTTTCATTTGTTTACTTGTAATTAGAGTATTTATAAAAATATTCGACATGTATATACTTTACCATTTTTCTGTTATTTATATAACTACCAAGGCCAGTCTAATCTTCAACATACCAAAATTACCATACATTTATTTGTACTATATGTTTCATTAGTTGCAATGAACTATCATTACACAGATAGCTTCATGCATGGTTTGAGCCTTCCCAGTTGCGACTGGTGTTTGTAACGAACGATAAGGTTCCCCAGCTGTAGTTTACTCTCAGGCATATTTTATAAATTATTGTAGTCTATTTGGTCAAGTTAGTCGACAGTTCTGATTGAAATTCGTTCATTTGGTCGTTAGGTGAAATTCTCTTGTAGTGTACTTTTTATTTTACGAATGGGTATTCTGTTCTGTGGAAGCCCTTTTTTGCAAATTATGGCCTTATAGGCTTTTTCATGTGTATATGTGAGCATTCCGAATAATAACAATAATAATAATAATAATAATAATTTAATAATTTTAGATTTTTATGGTTTATGTTTATATAATATACATATATATGTGTGTGTGTCTGTATGTATAAATGTTATGTATGTGTTTGTTTTTTGTATCTGAAATTTGAAAGAAATAAAGTAGCAAGTTCAATGGGAGTGATGTCTAAATGATGTCTTTTATTTAGATTTTTGTGTGTTCTTTTTATCGTGATTGTTTAATACTGCGATAGTTATGTTGTATTTATGTTGTATTATTATTTCTCCTGTACTCGGCATGGTTGGTAGCTTAAGGTATTGAATACCATAAATTTTTCCAAGTAAGATCAAAGTCATTGAAAACGTACGATGGTATCGTTTTCAAGTAGATTTTCAATATTATATCAGAGTTAGGTTCAGGATCAAATGACAACCATATTATCTCATTTTGTATGCCATGTAAATAAATGCAGATTCTGGTAATTTAAAGTTATTGTAACACAGTGACTGTTGCCTAGGGCAGTAATGGAAATGCTTAGTTAGGTGCGAAGTATATATTCTCAAATTAAAACAATAGAATAAACACAAAATCTAAATTCTAACGGCTTACTTGCTTACTACAGGAACGCAAATTAAAACCTTGTATAACATTTTCTGTCTTTATTGATCTTTAACAAAAAAAAAAAAAAAACAAAGGGAAATTTCGTTTTCTACTTCTGTAGATGTAGAGGCAAGCCATCCAACTAAACTGCGTATGAAAACCGGGGTGCTGGCAAATTCTGATCATTTTCCATGAAGACTTCTAGCGCCCAAACCCTGCAATGTGTAGAAGAAGGTCTCTTTAGAGTGGCGTTGATATTTTTAGTTATAGTAATTAAAATGGAAAATGGTCTTTATTGGGTTTTCAAAAATATTGTAAAATACAATTTTTTCTTCAGAGGGTTTAGTATTGAACTGGTACTTCATCACATAGCGTTCTAACCATGGGAAACTTATATGCTTACCTCCGCCTCCTCCAAAACCACCACCGCCACCTCTGCGACCGCCACCACCTCCAAAACCTCCTCCACCTCCGAATCCACCTCCACCAAGTCCACCACCACCACCTCCTCCTAAGCCTCCTCCACTACCACCTCCTCCAAATCCTCCTCCTCCTCCAAAGCCTCCACCTCCGCGTCTTGGAGCAGCCGCGACGAGGGCTATCACTCCGAGGAGCACAACCACCTGGTCGAGACATTAAGAAATTAAAAGGATCATATCGTTACGGATTATATTATGTAATAGCAGATAATTATTGTGATTATCTGTTTATCGTTTTATTCTCAATCTATAAATAGAGAGGATTATTCTTTAACTGATAATCTGCAAAGAAAAAATGTTCCACTCACCACCTTCAGATTCATCTTGACTGACGGAAGAAGGTCTTCACCAGGGAGAAGCTGCTGAAGAATGAGGTGCCGAAGGAAGAGGTTTTACCCTTTTTATACCCGAAATGTGGTACCCTCCTTACCACCGTCAATCAGGATTCCCCCTTCCTCTTTTTTATTACCCTGTGTGCTTCATATCCTACCTTTCCCCTTCCCTGACTCCCCTCTAGCTCCCATCTCCCTAGCACTATCCCCGAAACTCCCCTCTTGTTCCCGCCTCTTCCCAGCAGGCGACCGTTACTGTGTTTAAATTTGAATCCTTAGAAGTTCAGTTGTATTTTAAGCGACCGGTTTTTGCTAGTTTTCCAGCAATGTCATTAATCAAAGAAACTCGGGCATATTTATAAAAACTGAGATGACGTGTGTTTGTTTGCAATAATGACTTGCTCTCTCTCTCTCTCTCTCTCTCTCTCTCTCTCTCTCTCTCTCTCTCTCTCTGCTCACATATATGTCTCTTATGATGGACATCTTATGCTCGGAACTTTTTGTTGATGTACGGTGTCGTTGTATCTCAAAAAATTCTTGGGATAACTGAATAAATTGAGTTGGAAGCGCATTTCCCATATAAACGCATGGTTATGTATTTGTCAAATAAATTGAATTACACAGAAACTCACGGAACAAAGGAGCTTAAACATCTTGCCATAAAACGTTTGTATACCAGAAAAAAGAGCATTTTAATAAACTATTGCTTTACTCTCAATGGAAAGATTAGGGCCATCTCTCTCTCTCTCTCTCTCTCTCTCTCTCTCTACTGTATATCTATGTATATAAATATGTATATATATATATATATATATATATATATATATATATATATATATATATATATATATATATATATATATATATATATATATATATATATATATATATATATATATATATATATATATTTTTATATATTTGTATATATATATATGCTGTTGTATATATATATATATATATATATATATATATATATATTGTGTTTTTGTGCAGCATTCGGGTAGTATTTGCAGGTCCATGGTTCATGCTAAACCTGCATCCTACTAGTAAGCTGGGGTCAAGAAAAGAACATGAGATCAACATCCATATTCCAGAATAATTGTTGAGAACTTGAGGGTCCAGGCTTTTCTGGCGACATATATATATATATATATATATATATATATATATATATATATATATATATATATATATATATATACTACATATATATATATATATATATATATATGTATATATATATACATACATATATATATATATATATATATATATATATATATATATATATATAATATATATATATATATATACATACATATGCATACATACATATATACAGTATATACATACATATATTATTTGATATTTTATTTACAAAGTTAAAAATTCTTAGAGATTGGAGCTTGCTAACTATGTATTATTGTTAGGTGTTTTAAATTCTTTCGTTTTACAAATTATTCATTTTGGTAATTTATGTATGTCAGGGTTTGGATGAGCATTGTTGTTAACTTTACTGATCACATGAAACTTTTTAGCTTAAACGGAGAATGAAAAACGTAGGTATTTTTGACAACTTATTGACCAGAGATCAGTGAACTTAAGAAATTATTGCAGTTCGAAAAAAAAAAAAAAAAATTAAATGCAGCGCCATTGGGCTTGGACTCCAAAAAGAGTCTGCTATTACTATTTCACAAAGTATGCTTTAGCATTAATACATACTGTACTTTTCTTAGTAAGATATTTTGCTTTTAGATTTCTGCAAAAGAAAACTGTTGTGCCGGCTTTGTCTGTCCTTCCACACTTTTTCTGTCCGCCCTCAGATCTTAAAAACTACTGAGGCTAGACGGGCTGCAAATTGGTACGTTGATCATCCACCCTCAAATCATCAAACATACCAAATTGCAGCCTTCTAGCTGCAGTGGTTTTGATTTTATTTAAAGTTAAAATTAGCCATAATCGTGCTTCTGGCAAGATATAGGATAGGCCACCACCGGTCCGTGGTTAAAGTTTCATGGGCCGGGGCTCATACAGCATTATACCGAGACCACCGAAAGATATATCTGTTTTGGGTTGCCTTGATTATACTCTGTAGCGGCTGTACAGAAAACTCGATTGCGCCGAAAAAAACTTCGGCGCATTCTTTACTTGTCATATTTACCTAGAGTTTAATACTGAAATCTATTGTAGCTTCATCAACCTATTTGCTTTTTCACTTGGGAATTTCCTAAGTGTGTTTGGCTCGATTTTTCTCAATATAACTCTCGTCTGTGAAATTTTGTCTTTGTAGTTTATGACCATTTAGTGTATTTTAAGTTAATAATAATAATAATAATAATAATAATAATAATAAAATAATAATAAAACATGTAATAGAAACATGTTAGAAGAACCACCGAAGATTTTATTTAACCTTGGCAACAAATCATCTGCACTGAGGGGTTTTATCCAAAGAGTCAGTCATCTTGAGAAGGTCATCTAATGGGTATATCTGCAATGTTTGATCACTTTTTTTCATCTGTTCTTGAAACGTCCTGTAACATACAGTACATTCACACAAGCGTTTAACAACATAACATTATGCCAACTTCATTGGAAAGGTTGATGACAACAATAACCAATTATGCTAATCTGCTACTTGGGAGTGGCATTCAGACATTTTTACAGCAGATCAGAATTGCATAATTTTATTTGTCAGTGTTAGTGGAGTATCAAATTTATCATTACCTTGATATATATATATATATATATATATATATATATATATATATATATATATATATATATATATATATATATATATATATATATATATATATATATATATATATACATATATATATATGGTGTGTGTATGTATACACTGTATATGAGAGAGAGGTGACGTCATGAGATGTTAAAACTGGAAGAAATTCACAAAGCTTAATTTAAAGTTGTAAAGTCTACGCCTTTTCTATTTGTTGTCATCCATGTTTTGTTTTAGACTTTGAGAGTTGTGTAGCCATTAATTTTATCCCTGTTATATAGTATAGCCCCTCCGTTATCGACAACTCTTATGGGCAAAAGCCCGTGCTGTTGCAAGGCCAGCTAAGGTGTCGTCTACTGTACAATGAGGGATAAGCATTTTTCTGAAATCAGTAAATTATGTACATTGTCTCGTTATGTGCACTTTGTCGGGAAGGATGGTTTTACTGGCAATGAAGACTTTCGAGACAATGACCATAGTTATAATGTCAGTGATTACAGTACGTATATAAGTAATGGAAACACTTATGTAGCTGCAATAAAAAAAACTCTCGTACCATACTGGGTGATGATTGAACATATTATAGGAACACAAATGAGATCCTTATGTATCATATTCTGTCTTTATTTTTCTTTAACAAAAAAAAAAAGACAAACTGACAAAGAGGAACTTATGGTCTTCCCTGAAGAATTTTAGCGCCCAAATCCTGAAATACAAAGAATCACGGTGTTAAAAAGAAATTTGTAACATTTTCACTATTATTAATATTATTATGGAGAAAATGTTCTTTTTTAATGATCGCAAAAGTAATTATTTCGCCTTCTTCTGACTATAAAAATACTGTGAAAGACGACGTTTTTTCCCTTAAGTTTAGATGTTTAGTTTTTTCTGGTAATTCATCTTTGTGTGTGCTGTTTTGATGTATTTACATTTCACGTTATGTTTACTAGCAATTCGTATGCTTACCTCCACCTCCTCCAAAACCACCACCACCTCCAAATCCACCACCGTGACTGCCACCGCCTCCAAAACCTCCTCCACCTCCGAATCCACCTCCACCGAGTCCACCTCCTCCTCCGAATCCCCCTCCTCCTCCACCACCTCTATGTCCACCTCCACCTCCAAATCCACCTCCTCCTCCAAAGCCTCCACCACCGCGTCTTGGAGCAGCAGCTACGAGAGCTATCACTCCGAGGAGCACAACCACCTGGTTGGGATGAGAAGAGTAGTTTAGCTTTCCTCATGATGAAGTGACAGGAAATATTCTTAACTGATGTTTATTGATTCATTTTTCAAACATCACCAACACTTAAACCCCATAGCAAAAAAGTACATTTATCATCTACAGATTTCCAATCCACTTTGTCGTGCAACCAGTATTAGTGTTAATCGTCAGTGCTTTTCTTATGCTTTCTGATGACGGATGCTTGATGAAAGATGTCTTACAGTTCATTCATTCTCTTGCAAAGAAATGTTTTGTGTTTTACTCACCACCTTCAAATTCATGTTCAACGGTGGAAGGAGATCTTCACCAGGGAGAAGCAGCTGAAGAATGAGGTGCAGAAGGCAGACGTTTTCCCTTTTTATACCCAAATTGAGATGCCCTCCTCAGCCCGGGTCTCGAAATTCCCCGTCCGTTAGTGTGTTTGATTTTCTCCCTTTTCCCTTTTATGCCTCCTCCCCTTAACTCTCTCCTCCCTTCCTGCATCGCCATTCGAGTTCGAATCCATAGAGAGTTGGGTTTTTCCGAAGCCATTTTTTATTGTTTGTTTTTTTTAGTATTTTTTTCTATTTTAATCTTGGTCATCATTCAACGAAACTCGGGCACAGTTATAAAACTGCAGTGACGTCTGTTTCTTTGGAATGATGACTTGCTCTCTGTTTCACGGGCACATTGCTCCTGAAAGTGATAGATAAAGTGCTGAGTACTTCTACTTTGTTTGCAGGGGACCGTAAAGAGAGAGAGAGAGAGATAAAAGTTCATTGTTCTCTCCGTCATGTGCAAAGTATGAGTATTTTCCAGTGAACGTAATCGGATTTATGAGTCTTTAAAGAACACCTGAATGTCAAATTCTTTTCCTAATGTAATATTATTTGTCATCTCTGTTTAAAGTCTATATATAAACATATATATATATATATATATATATATATATATATATATATATATATATATATATATATACATATATATATATATATATATATATATATATATATATATATATATATATATATATATATGTATGTATGTATAATGTAAAAACCATTTTGTTTGCCGTGTAAATAAATGCAGATTCTTGTAATTAAAGTTATTGTAAGGCAGTGGTTGCTGCTTAGAATGTCGGGGACTGTGATCGCAGTAATGGAAAAGCTTAGTTAGGTGCGAAGTATATATTCTCAAATTAAAACAATAGAATTAAAAAAAAAATCTAAATTCTAACGGCTTACTTGCTTACTACAGGAACGCAAATTAAAGTCTTGTATAACATTCTCTGTCTTTATTGATCTTTAACAAAAAAAAAAGAAAAAAACAAAGGGAAATTTCGTTCTCTGCTTCTGCAGATGTAGAGGCAAGCCATCCAACTAAGCTGCGTATGAAAACCGGGGTGCTGGCAAATTCTGATCATTTTCCACGAAGACTTCTAGCGCCCAAACCCTGTAATGTGTAGAAGAAGGTCTCTTTAGAGTGGTGTTGATATTATTAATTATAGTGGTTAAAAAATGGAAAATGGTCTTTATTGGGTTTTCAAAAATATTGTAAAATACAATTTTTTCTCAAGAGTGTTTAGTATTGAATTGGTACTTCATCACATAGCGTTCTAACCATGGGAAACTTATATGCTTACCTCCGCCTCCTCCAAAACCACCACCGCCACCTCTGTGACCGCCACCACCTCCAAAACCTCCTCCACCTCCGAGTCCACCTCCACCGAGTCCACCACCACCTCCTCCTCCGAAGCCCCCTCCACTACCACCTCCTCCAAATCCTCCTCCTCCTCCAAAGCCTCCACCTCCGCGTCTTGGAGCAGCCGCGACGAGGGCTATCACTCCGAGGAGCACAACCACCTGGTCGAGACATTAAGAGATTAAAAGGATCATATCCTTACGGATTAAGTTATGTAAAAGCAGATAATTGTGAGTGTCTGTTATTCGTTTTATTCTCAATCTATAAATAAATTAGCAGCTTATTCTTTAACTGATAATCTGGAAAGAAAGAAGTATTCTACTCACCACCTTCAAATTCATCTTGACTGATGGAAGAAGGTCTTCAACCAGGGAGAAGCTGCTGAAGATTGAGGTGCCGAAGGAAGAGGGTTTTCCCTTTTTATACCCGAAATGAGGTACCCTCCTTACCACCGTCAATCAGGATTCCCCCTTCCTCTTTTTTATTATCCTGTGTGCTTGATGTCCTGACTTTCCCCCTCCCTGAATCTCCCTGACTCCCATCTCCCTAGCAGTATCCCGAAACTCCCCTCTTGTTCCCGCCTCTTCCCAGCAGGCGACCGTTACCGTGTTTAAATTTGAATCCTTAAAAGTACAGTTGTATTATAAGCGACCGGTTTTTGCTTGTTTTCCAGCATTGTCATTAATCAAAGAAACGCTGGCATATTTATAGAAACTGAGATGATGTATGTTTGTTTGCAGTAATGACTTGTTCTCTCTCTCTCTCTCTCTCTCTCTCTCTCTCTCTCTCTCTCTCTCTCTCTCTCTCTCTCTCTCTCTCTCGTGCGCACATATCTCTTCTTATGAATGGACATCTTATGCTCGGTGCTTTTTGTTGATGTACGGTGACGTTGTATCTCAAATGGTGAAATTCATTGTTTACAGAGGGAAAAGTTCAACTGAAATAAGAATATAGTGAGTTGGAAGTGCATTTCCCATATAAACGCATGGTTATATATTTGTCAGGTAAATTGAAACACACGGAAACTCACGGAACTAAGGAACTTAAACATCGTGCAATAAAACGTTTGTATACCAGAAAAAGAGCATTTTGATAAACTATTGTTTTGCTCTCAAATGGAACGATTAAGGCTCTCTCTCTCTCTCTCTCTCTCTCTCTCTCTCTCTCTCTCTCTCTCTCTCTCTCTCTCTCTCTCTCTCTCTCTCTATATATATATATATATATATATATATATATATATATATATATATATATATATATATATATATATATATATATATATATATATATAATATAATTTATATATACATATATGTTATATACAATATATAAATAAGTGTTTTGGGCACGCGCTTTTGTGGTACAGCATTGATTAATTTGCGAGTCCATGTTTTATGACAGACCTGGATCGTTAAAGTCAGCTTCAAGAAAAGAGCATGAGATCAACATCCACATTCCAAAATAATTTTTGAGAACTTGCCACTGTATATATATATATATATATATATTATATATATATATATATATATATATATATATATATATATATACTATGTATTTTAAATTCATACAGTTTATTTATACAAATTATTCATTTTATATATAATTTGTATATATATATATATACATACACACACACACGCACATATTTCAAGTTAAACGTTCTGTGGATTGCTATGCATAGTTACATTGTTTTAAATTCTTTCGTTTTTACAAATTATTCATTTTGGTAATTTGTGTATTTTTGGATGAGCATTGTTGTTAACTTTACGGAGAAAACTGAGAAAAAATGTAGATATTTTTGACAATTTATTGATCAGAGGGCAGTGAACTTATGAAATTATTGCAGTTCTAAATGAGAAAAAATTAAATGCAACGCCATTGGACTTGACTTCAAACAATTGTACTGCTACAAATATTTCACAAAGTATGCTCCAGCATTAATACATACTTTTCTTAGTAAGATGTGTTGTTTTTTTTTTCTGTAAAAGAAAACTATTGTGCCGGCTTTGTCTGTCCGTCCGCACGTTAATCTGTCCGCACTTTTTCTGTCCGCCCTCAGATCTTAAAAACTACTGAGGCTAGAGGGCTGCAAATTGGGATGTTGATCATCCGCCCCCCAATCATCAAACACCCAAATTTTAGCTCTCTAGCCTCAGTAGTTTTTATTTTATTTAAGGTTAAAGTTAGCCATAATCGTGCTTCTGGCAGAGTTTTAGGATAGGCCACCACAGGGCCGTGGTTAAAGTTTCATGGGCCGCGGCTCATGCAGCATTATACCGAGACCATCGAAAGATAGATTTTTTTCGGTGGCCTTGATTATACGCTGTAGCGGCTGTACAGAAAACTCGATTGCGCCGAAGAAACTTCGGCGCATTTTTACTTGTTATATTTTACCTAGAGTTTAATACTGAAATCTATTGTAGTTTCATCAACCTATTTCCTTCTTCAATTGGGAATTTCCTAAGTGTGTTTGGCTCGACTTTTCTCAATATAACTCTAGTCCGTGAAATTTTGTTTTTGTAGTTAGTGACAGTTTAGGGTATTTTAAGTAAATTTGGAATAATAATAAAATTTAAAATAATAATAATAATAATAATAATAAACAACTGCAAACCTGTATAGAGTGTTAGAACCATCGAAGATTTCATTTAACCTTGGCAATAAATCATCTGCACTGAGGCGTTTTGTCCAAAGAGTCAGTCATCTTGAGAAGGTCATCTAATGGGTATATCTGCAATGTTTGATCACATTTTTTCATCTGTTCTTGAAACGTCCTGTAACATACAGTACATTCACACAAGCATTTAACAACATAACATTATGCCAGTTTCATTGGAAAGGTTGATGACGACAGTAACTAATTATGGTGTTCTGCTACTTGGGAGTAGCTTTCAGACGTCTTTATAGCAGATCAGAATTGCAAAATTTTATTTGTAAGTATTAGTGGAGTATCAAATTTATCATTACCTCGATATATATATATATATATATATATATATATATATATATATATATATATATATATATATATATATATATATATATATATCATATATTGTGTGTATGTATACACTGTATATGAGAGAGAGGTGACGTCCTGAGATGTCAAAACTGGAAGAAATTCACAGAGCTTAATTTAGAGTGGTAGAGTCTACCCCTTTTCTATTTGTTGTCATCCATGTTTTGTTTTAGGCTTTGAGAGTTGTGTAGCCATTAATTTTATCCCTGTTATAGAGTCTAGCTCCTCCGTTATTGACAACTCTTATGGGCAAAACCCGTGCTGTTGCAAGGCCAGCTAAGGTGTCGTCTACTTTACAGTGAGGGATAAGCATATTTCTGAAATCAGTAAATTATGTACATTGTCTCGTTATGTGCACTTTGTCGGGAAGGATGGGAATACTGGCAATGAAGACTGCTTCGAGACAGTGACCATAGCTTATAATGCCAGTGATTATATCAGTATTGGAAATACTTATGGAGCTGCAATAAAAAAACTCTCGTACCATACTGGGTGATGATTGAACGTATTATAGGAACACAAATGAGATCCTTATGTATCATATTCTGTCTTTATTTTTCTTTAACAAAAAAAAAAAAAAAAACTGACAAAGAGGAACTTGTTATGGTCTTCCCTGAAGAATTTTAGCGCCCAAATCCTGAAATACAGAGAATCACAGTGTTAAAAAGAAATTTGTGACCTTTTCACTATTATTAATATTATTATTATGGAGAAAATGTTCTTTTTTAATGAACGCAAAAGTAATTATTTCGCCTTCTGACTATAAAAGTACTGTGAAAGACGACGTTTTTTCCTTTAAGTTTAGATGTTTAGTTTTTCTGGTAATTCATCTTTGCGTGTGCTGTTTTGATATACTTACATTTCACGTTATATTTACTAGCAACTCGTATGCTTACCTCCACCTCCTCCAAAACCACCACCACCTCCAAATCCGCCACCGTGACTGCCACCGCCTCCAAAACCTCCTCCACCTCCGAATCCACCTCCACCGAGTCCACCTCCTCCTCCGAATCCCCCTCCTCCTCCACCACCTCTATGTCCACCTCCACCTCCAAATCCACCTCCTCCTCCAAAGCCTCCACCACCGCGTCTTGGAGCAGCAGCGACGAGGGCTATCACTCCGAGGAGCACAACCACCTGGTTGGGATGAGAAGAGTAGTTTAGCTTTCCTCAGGATGAAATGACAGAAATCCAGAAAATATTAGGATTTTATCCTTATGGATTATATTATGGAATATTATTCTTAAACTGGTATTTATTGATTCATTTTTCAAACATCACCAACACTTAAACTCCATAGCAAGGAAGTACATTTATCATCTACAGATTTCCAATCCACTTTGTCGTGAAGTTCAGTATTAGTGTTGCTCTCGTCAGCTTTTTCTTATGCTTTCTGATGACGGATACTTGACGAAAGATGTCTTACAGTTCATTCATTCTCTTGCAAAGAAATGTTCTCTATTTTACTCACCACCTTCAAATTCATGTTCAACGGTGGAAGGAGATCTTCACCAGGGAGAAGCAGCTGAAGAATGAGGTGCAGAAGGCAGAGGTTATTCCCTTTTTATACCCAAGTTGAGGTACCTGCCTCTGCCTGGGTCTCGAAATTCCCCGTCCGTTAGTGTGTTTGATTTCCACCCTTTTCCCTTTTCTGTCTCCTCCCCCTAACTCTCCCTTCCCTTCCTGCATCGCCACTCGAAATCGAATCCATAGAGAGTTGGGTTTTCCTGAATCTTTTTTTTTTTTATTTTTGTTCTACTTTAATCTTGGTCATCATTCAACGAAACTCGGACACAGTTATAAAACTGCTATGACGTCTGTTTCTTTGCAATGATGACTTGCTTTCTGATTCACGGGCACATTGCTCCTGAAAATGATAGATGAAATGCTGAGTACTTCTACTTTATTTGCACGGGACCGGAAAGAGAGAGAGAGAGAGAGAGAGAGAGAAAAGTTCATTGTTCTCTCCGTCATGTGCAACGTATGAGTATTTTCCAGTGAACGTAATTGGATTTATGAGTCTTTAAAGAACATCTGAATGTCAGATTCTTTTCCTAATGTAATATTATTTGTTATCTCTGTTTAAAGCCATTATATATATATATATATATATATATATATATATATATATATATATATATATATATATATATATATATATATATATATATATATATATATATATATACACATATATATATATATATATATATATATATATATATATATATATATATATATATATATATATATAATCTCAACAAGCATCCTCCCTCCCTTCAACTTCCCAGTAGAAATAACTGTTAAGGAAGAGAATTGTGACTTAGGAAATGAAAGTTACGAAATTAAAACCTAAATGCAAATTTTCTCATTTCCGAAACGAGAATAGCTTCTTTTTTTCTTTTATAATGTTTCGTCTTGCATCTGTATTGTCCTCATGCCCATTTGTTGGATTTTGCGTATTTTTTATCTAGTTGAATATTTATTTTTTACCATTTTATATAATTCACGGTGCCTAGAAATTGGAGTTTTATAACTCTGAAGAATCACTAGGTGACTTAAATTTCTTCAGTTTACTGGTTATTAATTTCAGCAATGATTGTTTTACTGGTTGGATAAGCATTGCTGCTGCACTACTGGTAACTTGAATTTTTTTATTCTCAGCGGAGAAGTAAAAAACAGGATTTTTTGACTGTTTATCTGATCAGATGTAAATGAAGATATAATTATTACTGTGTTAAATAACAATCAAAATGTAACTTTTTTTTTTACTTTGATTAAGAGTATCGCTAGAACACTTTTACAAACAATACCTTAGCATTATTACTAGTTGCTTAGTAAGATAAAATTTTCATGTTGATTATTTTATTCATAAATTGAATGTGCTTATTTATATAACATTGCGTAATTTTAGTCTTGGTTACATTTTACAAATATTTGTCATTACACTAATTTCTACAGTAGGTTCCATATTTCAATATTACGAACTTATAATACTGAAATGTAAATTTAATATAACCTCTCGATTGAGAATCCTGACACATCTGTGTGACATTTATTAATAATAGCAAAGGCCCTAAGTTTACTCATCAAGCATGGTCCTTTTTCAGTTGGGAATTTTGCATTTGGCTCCATTTTGTTTTCTTGTTTCAAATATAACACCCTAGCACCGTGGAAACTTGTTTTTTTTTTACATATTTATTGGCCATTTTATGTATTTTATGTGAATCAATGAACACTTGAAACGATAATCCAATTATTAATAATAATTTCCAAAAACATGTAGCAAGCTATGGAGCATTTATACCAACGAAGGTCTTATGGTTACCATGGCGACAGAACTTACGCTCGGAGAAGGCCATCTAATGTAGTGGTTTTCAATATATAATAGCTTACGGTCCCTTTTGTAATCTCTAATTTTAACTAATGGCCCCAAGGGCCCCGATATTATTAGTGAAAACAGTACTTCCATTTTGTAAGAACCTTCGTAAAAATATATTAGCGTCTATTACTTGTTAATTTATTTTTTAGATATACTATTTCACAACAACAAAAATATTTTTGGTTCAATGAAACAGTTAATTATTATCATACATTATTTTTCATATATAACCGCGTTACAAAAAACTTCCTACCCAGAAAATTACTAATCTTTCGAATATTATTGCTTTTTTGATCGCAAGAAATAAAATCCTTTATATATATATATATATATATATATATATATATATATATATATATATATATATACACACATATATATATACGTTTGTATTTATATATATACATATATATATACGTTTGTATATATGTATGTATATATATATATATACATATATATATATATATATATATATATATATATATATATATATATATATATATATATATATATAAAAGCTTTTTATTGTATTCATTGAGATCCATGTGGGTAACGGGTTTCACAAGTATTTCAGTCTCAGGGTCCATGGTGGTTAGAGATAATCGAATCACGGCTACTAACAATTCCTACTCTGCTAAAACCTGACTCAACTATGTGAGAAGCTGGAAAGGCAATGAAATAGAATCTTACTGCCTGCGAGGCCAATGGGAATTTCATAGCAATTTCACTAATTGTCGACAAGTTATTGAGCCGGTTATTGAGTTTAGCTTGAGTATTTTGATTACTCTGCAACTGAATGAGGCTCTCTTGCAGTCTGATATCAACATCAGCAGCAGTTGCCCCAAATTGGCCTTTCGCTCAGTTTGAAATGTTTCAGTAGCTCTGTGCCCCTCGTCAAATTTGCCAAAATGGGCCAAATTGAGAACCATCGGTGGAATAGTTATATCTGCCAATTTTCATAAAATTCTGTTCTTGAAATGCCCTATTATACACATACATTGTCTCATACTTTTTACAACATAACTTGCCAACTTCCTTGGCGGAGGTGATGATAATAATTACTTAATAAGCTGTTTGGGCGTAGCTTTCAAAGATGTCTACGTTAGATTAGAATTGCATAACTTTTATGTAAGGCATTGAGTATCAAGATTATATATATATATATATATATATATATATATATATATATATATATATATATATATATATATATATATATATATATATATATATATATATATATATATATATATATATTTATAGTATATATATATATATATATATATATATATTATATATATTATATATATTATATATATATATATATATATATATATATATATATATATATATATATATATATATAGAGAGAGAGAGAGAGAGAGAGAGAGAGAGAGAGAGAGAGAGAGAGAGAGAGAGACGATGTCAGCATTTAGAACTGGAAAGAATTTACATAGTTGAATTAACAGTAGTAAATCTAGCCGGTTATTATTTTAATCATTCATGGTTTTTTTCCTTAACTTTAAGAGTTTCGTTGCCATAAATTTTCTCCTTATTTTTGTTTTCATTCCTAATTTTATTATCAGCAGGTACGGGCAAAAACTCTTAGTATCATAATTCGTAATGAGTGAACATATTAAAGAAACATAAATGAAATTCTTATGTAAAATATTGTCTTTATTGGCCTTTAGCAAAAAACAAAAAGACAAACAAACAAACAAACAGGACGTTTTTATGGTCTTCACTGAAGAATTCTAGCGCCCAAATCCTGAAATACATAGAATGGCAGTGTTAATTTTTTTTTTATTTTATTCATTAGGAAATGTTTTTTCTGTCATTATACAGGTGAATATTTTGCCCCCTTTTGGCTTTACAAATGCTGTGAAAGATTATATATTATGTTTTGACGTACTGTACATACATTTTTCTCTATATTTACTTGAAGCTCGTATGCTTACCTCCACCTCCTCCAAAACCACCACCACCTCCAAATCCTCCACCTTGACTGCCGCCGCCTCCAAAACCTCCTCCACCTCCGAATCCACCTCCACCGAGTCCACCACCACCTCCTCCTCCGAATCCTCCTCCTCCTCCGCCACCTCTGTGTCCACCTCCACCTCCAAATCCACCTCCTCCTCCAAAGCCTCCACCACCGCCGCGTCTTGGAGCAGCAGCGACGAGGGCTATCACTCCCAGGAGCACAACCACCTGGTTGGGATGAGAAGAAAATTTTGAATTTTTTTAGCAGAATGAAAAGGCAGAAATTTTGAAAATATGAGGAATTGGTCCTCATGGATTATCTTATAAAAGAATTTTGTTGATTGATGTTTATTGCTTCCTTTTAAAAATAATAACGACTACGCTTTAACTTCACAAAAAGGAAGTACATTTATCATCCATAGACTTCCAGTTTACTTGTGAAGTTCAGCATTAGAGCGTGAATGTCTCGATAACAATAAGGTTCTTCATATGGTTTCTCTTCTCTTGACGAAAGATGCATTACTATGCGCCTATCCACTTGCAAAGAAATGTTTTTCCATTTTACTCACCACCTTCAAATTCATCTTCAACTGTGGAAAGAGATCTTCACGAAGGAGAACCAGCTGAAGAATGAGGTGCAGAAGGCAGAGGTTATTCCCTTTTTATACCCAAGTTGAGATGCCCTCCGTAGCCCAGGTCTCGAAATTCCCCGTCCGTTAGTGTGTTTGATTTCCTCCCTTTCCCCTTTTCTGCTTCCCCCCCCCCTCCAGAGCTCCCTTTCCATCCTGCTGTGCCACACCCTCCAACTCCTTTCAGTTGTCCATTATTCTGTTTTTTAATTTGAATCCATAAAGAGTTGCTTTCTTCAAAGCATCCTTTTTTTTTTTTTTTTTTTTACCAGCATGCGCCATCATTCAAAGAAACTCGGGCACGGTTATAAAGCTGCAGCGACGTCTGTTTCTTTAGAATAATGACTTGCTCTTTCTTTCTCGGGCTCATGACTCCTTAACTGATGGATAAAAATGCTGAGTACTCTTTTGCTTTGGATCGGAAAGTGGGAGAGAGAGAGAGAGAGAGTTGATAAAAGTTTTGTTCTATCTGTCATCTGCAACGTACGAATATTTTCCAGTGAATATAGTGGGATATATGCCTCTTTGAACAGTAGATACTAACCTGGAAATGACATTATTCCTCTTTATTCTTACGTCATCAGAATGTCGAGTCCTTAATTTGAAACTCTTTCTCCTCGCTTTTAAGATTCTCTACTTTGATGATATATATATATATATATATATATATATATATATATATATATATATATATATATATATATATATATATATAGTGTTTTATGGGCATACTGTATATTATAAAGACATTCATATATATATATATATATATATATATATATATATATATATATATATATATATATATATATATAAACCCATCCCTCTGCCGTTGATTCTCGGTCATAATCTCCCTCTTCGCCTTCCTGGTGTAGTAAATGTATCCCTCATTAGTTACCAGGCTATTCTCATAGCTTTACCCGTAATAGTCGCACAGAAGAACAGTTGGGGACAACATTGCTGGCTTAGGCAGTGGAGAGTTACGTAATTCAATTTCATACAAATTTTCTCATTTCCGAAACGATAGCTAGTACACGGATCCCAGATAATGTTTCATTTCGCATGTTTATTTTTTCTCTTGCACATTTGTTTGATTTTACACAATTTTGTATCTAGTTGAAAATTTATATTTTACCATCTGATGCATTTTTCCGGCTCCTAGAAATTGGAAGTTTCTAATTCTGAAGAGTAACTAAGAGACTTGCATTCTTTCAGTTTACAAGTTATTAATTTTGATGATCTATATGTATTTTACGGTGTGGAAGAGCGTTGTCGCAGGTAATAAAATTTTAATAAAATTTTTAATATAAAAGGAGAAAGTAGAAACCATGGAGTTATTTGACAATTTATTCGATCAAAGACCAGTGAATTTAGAACATTATTGCTGCGTGAAATGAGAACAAATTAAATGCAACGCCATTTTGCTTTGCCTACAGTTTGTTTACAAATTATGCTTAACGATATTTCTTTGTTTCTTAGGAGATGTGTTTTTGTGTATATATTCGTATTCAAACGCTTAATACATATGCGTACGTATGTAAATGCCCGCGTAATTTTAGTATTGTTCAAATTCGTTTTTGTTTGTAATCACAATAGGGTTCTACAGTTCTGTATTACTTATGAGTATCATATGTGAATCTTATATCGCTTCTTGAGTGAGAATTCAAGCTAGCATATTTGAGAACAATTTATGAATAATTGCAAGGGTTGCAAGTTTATTCATTAAAAGTGTTTCGTAATTCAGTTGGGAAGATCCCCAGTGCGTTTTGCTCCATTTTTTTTTTTTTGTCATATGACATTCTAGCCCCTGGAAGCTTGTTTTTCATAGTTAGTGGTCATGTTGAGTTTGTTGTAAGAATTTATAAACAATTCAAACTATAATAAATTAATAATAATAATAATAATAATAATAATAATAATAATAATAATAATAATAATAATAGTAATAGAAGAAGAAGAAGAAGAAGTAGTAGTAGTAGTAGTAGTAGTAGTAGTAGTAGTAGTAGTAGTAGTAGTAGTAGTAGTAGTAGTAGGAGAAGGAGGAGGAGGAGGAGGAGGAGGAGGAGGAGTATGCCAGTGGAAATTGTACCCTTAATCATAGGAACACTAGGCACAATCCCAAGACCCCTGAAAAGGAAACTGGAAAAGCTAGATGCCCAAGTAGCTCCAGGACTCATGCAGAAAGAGTGTGCTACTAGAAACAGGCACATAGTGAGAAAAGTGATGGACTCCTAGGAGGCAGGATGCAATCCGGAACCCCACACTATAAAAACAACCTAGTCGAATAGGATGACTGTGATAGACCAAAAAAATGATGTTATTATTATTATTATTATTATTATTATTATTATTATTATTATTATTATTATTATTATTATTATTATAATGCCAGAAACATAAAACCATGTATGGAACATTTAAACCACTGAAGATTGTATGTTACCATAGTAACAAAACTACCTGGAGGTGTTTTCTCGAAAAGTTAGTCTTCTGGAGAACATCGTATAATACAGTGATTTTCAAGCTTTTCAGCTCATGTGCAGCGGCGCCCCCCCCCCTTCACTATTTTTTGGGGGGGGGCCGCAATGGCCCTCATATTAGTGAAAAAAGTATTTTTAATTCCTAAGAACCTCCCTAAAAATATCATTGTATATTATTTCCTTATTTATTTACCGATATGGCGTTTCGCAAAAAAACGGAATGTTTGGTAGGTTCAAAACAGTCAGGTATTTTCATACATTATTTTTCTGATATAACAGCATTACGAAAAATTCCTACCCAAGCAATTACTAACCTTTAGAATATCACTTTTTGATCGAAGGGAAAAAAATCATTTATATGTATATATATATATATATATATATATATATATATATATATATATATATATATATATATATATATATATATATATATATATATATATAAACCTTTACTACATTTATTGAGTGTGATCCTGGTGACAGATGTAATTTCACAGGTTTTTCAGTCTCAGGGTCCAGAGAGGAACAAACACCACCTCTACTTACAATTTCTATATGGTTGCGAGCTTTTCATAACGGGAAAGTCACGGCTAAAACCTGACCCAACCAGGCAAGAAGTAAGAAAGGCAATGAAATATAATTTTACTTCCTTCCAAGGCAATGGGAATTTCTTTGCAATTTCACTACTTGCCCATAAGTTTAGCCCATTATTAAATGAGCTTGAATGATTTGATTATTTTGCGTCTCACTGAGGCTTTCTTGCAGTCTGATTTCGGCATCAGCTGCTTTTGCCCCAAATAGGTCTACCACCCAACTTGAAATGTGTTGGTAGTTCTGTAGGCCTACTGAAATTTGCCATAAGGCCTTAGGTCAGAAAATGTTGGTCTGATTGATATATCTGCCTGTTTTCACGAAGTTCTGTTCATCACTTCCTGAAATGCCATGCTAACATTTAACAGCACAATGAACTCCCCACTTCACTGGCAAAGGTGATGATAACAATTTACTTAGTATGCTACTTGGGTGTAGCTTTCAAAGACATCTGTACGATAGATCAGAATTGCATAATTTCTTATGTAAGAAGTAGTGGAACATAAAGATTATCAAAACTTTATATATATATATATATATATATATATATATATATATATATATATATATATATATATATATATATATATATATATATATATATATATATATATACATATATATATATATATATATATATATATATATATATATATATATAGAGAGAGAGAGAGAGAGAGAGAGAGAGAGAGAGAGAGAGAGAGAGAGCATACCTGAAATCACAATAGTAGAGTCTACCTGGTTACCAGTTTTAACCATTCATGTTTGTTTATTTATTTATTTATTTTTTTTTTTTTTTTTGAGATTTGTGTTGCCATTTCTCCATGTTTTCGTTTTCAGTTCTAACTTTATTTTCAACTAGTGCGGCTAACACCTTTAGCATCATAATCGGCGATGAGTGAACATATAGGAACATCAGTAAAATTCTTACGCAGAGTATTCTGTCTTTATTGGTCTTTAACAAAAAACGAAAGAACAAACAAACAAATAGGACGTTTTTATGGTCTTCCCTGAAGAATTCTAGCGCCCATATCCTGAAATACATAGAATTTCTATGCTAAAAGACTTAATGATAAAATATCTTTTTGTTATTACAAAGATAAATATTTTGTTATCTTTTGGATTTAAAAATACTGTTAAAGATTAGATCCTTTTCTCAGTCATTTAAATGCAGTTTATCTTTTTGTTATTCATCTTTTTCGAGGCTGTTTTGATGTACATACATTTCGCTTCGTATTAACTAGAAATTCATATGCTTACCTCCACCTCCTCCAAAACCACCGCCCCCTCCAAATCCACCACCGTGGCTGCCGCCGCCTCCAAAACCTCCTCCACCTCCCAATCCACCTCCACCAAGTCCACCACCACCTCCTCCTCCGAATCCTCCTCCACCACCTCTGTGTCCACCTCCAAATCCACCTCCTCCTCCAAAGCCTCCACCACCTCCGCGTCTTGGAGCAGCAGCGACGAGGGCTATCACTCCGAGGAGCACAACCACCTAGTTGGGGTGAGAAGAGTAGTTTAGCTTTCCTCAGGATGAAGTGACAAATCTCTAAAAAATTAATATTTTATCCTTATGAATTATCCACTGGAAGAATTATGTTAATTGCTATTTATTGCTCCATTTTAAAATTAACGAGTGTACCTGTACTCCATAGAAGGAAGTACATTTATCATTCACAGACTTAACATCTATTTTGTCGTAAACTTTAGTTGTCTCTCTCACTGTAAGAAATATGTCGTAAAATTTATCTAATGTCTCGCAAAGAAATGTTTTCTATTTTACTCACCACCTTCAAATTCATGTTCAACGGTGGAAGGAGATCTTCACGAGGGAGAAGCAGCTGAAGAATGAGGTGCAGAAGGCAGAGGTTATTCCCTTTTTATACCCAATTTGAGATGCCCTCCTCAGCCCGGGTCTCGAAATTCCCCGTCCGTTAGTGTCTGAGTCCCTCCCTTTCCCCTTTTCTGTCTCCCTCTCCCTTCCTCCTTCTTCCAGGCGATCATTATTCTGTTTTCGAATTTGAATCCTTATAGAGTTGGGTTTTTAGTATCCGTTTTTTGTTTGCTTTTGTTTTCTGTTTGCCAACATGGTCATCATTCAACGAAACACGGGCACAGTTATAAAACTGCAGTGACGTCTGTTTCTCTGGAATGATGACTTGCTCCTTCTTTCTCGGGCTCATGGCTCCTCAAAGTGATTGATAAAAGTGCATTGCTCTATCAGTCCTGGACAGCATATATGTATGTCTTTTCCTATGAATCTAATTAGATTTATTATTCTTAGTAGTA
The DNA here is from genome assembly GCF_040412425.1 of Macrobrachium rosenbergii. NCBI lineage: Eukaryota > Metazoa > Arthropoda > Malacostraca > Decapoda > Palaemonidae > Macrobrachium > Macrobrachium rosenbergii. The sequence continues at coordinate 81,313,658 of NC_089781.1, read as the reverse complement.
CCGAGACTAACTATGAAAAGTACTTTATTTTGGCGTCATGAGGACTTTGAGTCCTATTCATAATTTGACATTCTTTGTTATTGCTCTAAAGATCCTGTCATTTTGATTATATAGATCTATATATATAACAATGGATATATGTGTGTGCTTGTGTGCCAGAATAACTCTGAAACGCATTGAGCTATTTCAGCCAAACTTGGTATACATATGACTTATGATCTGGAAAAGAATACTGTGGGAGTAAGACATCACTGGCGCTAAAGGAGGGGGTGGTGTTTTGGGAAGGGGGTGACATGTAAAAATTACCGAAAACGACAGATATTAGTGTTTAAACAATAGTTTTCGAGGATGCTGAGATGAAAAGTGACACTCTCGATGCCCTTTAAGTCCAAGTTCAGCCCCGATAAGAAGTGGGGGTGAGAAAGGGGTGACGTAAAAATAACCAAAAACGACAGACATTAGTGTCTAAGCCACAGTTTTTGAGGTCGCTGAGATTAATAATGACACTCCTGATGCCCTTAATTCCAAGTTCAGCCCCAATAGGAAGGGTGG
>NC_089781.1:81273106-81308106 GCF_040412425.1 Macrobrachium rosenbergii | reverse complement strand
AGCTTTTATATAGAGGAAAACAAACGGGTTATCAAATTTAAGGTGTTCAGTCCCCTTCTTGGTTTTTCAAGTATTGTTTAGTGAATCTCATATTCTTGTTGGCTCTCTTGACATGTGCTGACGAGATGCAGACATATGGAATCAACTTCTTCTGGAGAGTGCTAAGGAAATATATCCCTATCTTTGTAAGAAAAGTATGGGAAGCTGTCATAATTTCTGTTTAAGCATGAGAGCTGAGGTCATGGATTATGAAATTGAGATATTGATTATTTATGCGTGGTAAAGGCATACTTGGAATGATGTCTTGTAATGTGAAATGAGCTGTTATTCCACTTTTTGGCTTGTTTTATATTTAATGCTTGTAGCCTGCGCATTGCTTCTGATTAAAAAAATTGTGTGATCTTCTCACTTATTAATGTTGCAGTTTCATCGAATCTGCAGCATTACTAAGTGGGAAGATCTCACAATTTTTTTTAATCACACACAATGCGCAAGCTACAAGCATTAAGTATGAAACAAGCTAAAAAGTGGAGTAACAGCTCATTTCACATTACAAAACATCGTTGCAAGTATGCCTTTACCCATACATAGATAAATCAATATTTTCAATTTCATCGAATCTGAGTTAATTATTGTTAGATGCTTGCTAGGCTACAAACTTTTATTTCATAATATCCCACTCATTAATTGAAATGAGCTAAATTACCACACCACTGCTGTTTATATATATATATATATATATATATATATATATATATATATATATATATATATATATATATATATATATATATATATATATATATATATATATATATATATATATATATATATATATATATATAAATATATATATATATATATATATATATATATATATATATATATATATATATATATATATATATATATATATATATATATATATATACCTACATGTACTGCATATACAGTATATATATATTTTTTCTGTTTTTTTAATAAATATTCTGCTGTTTGCCCTCTCTGCATTATTAAATAAGAATATTATTCTAACAAAGACAGGAAAGCGTCTCTGCCTATGCTAAGGGAAGCTCTGTCGACGCTATGAATGAGGGAGGCTGGGTATTTCAAAAAAGTAACGTCTTTAGTAGCATTAGGGGCCGAACCCATAGGGAGAGTTTCACCAAGTAACCTCTAGTAAAGGTTGTCTTAAGTTTCCTTTTGTTCTGTTCTATGCATTCGGCAAATCTTTGTCAAATTTTCAGACTGCCCGAGGCATATAGGCATACCGACGTGAAAAAAGCCCAAGGACTCCTGTTTTGACCCGAGAGGGGTCAGAGAGAGAAGCTTGCTACCGCACGAGACACAGGCGTTGTGTGTAACTAATTCTTTGTGCTTGCCCTCTTACTGTTTCATTGGTACTAGTGAGATGAAACGGGTATTTTCAAGACTTCTGATTGTCAGTTGCATGCACAAGCGACCCACATCAACGGTAAGTTTAAAATTTGCCAAATTTTCGTCGACTTGCTAGTATCTCTTCCCTGATTTCTATTTTCCTTTGTTTTCACCACTTTGCCACCGTCTACGAGAACCTGGTATAACCAATTTACTTTTATGAAGTCTAGTGTAAGAATAATTAATATTGCCTTGTGACACTGTAAACTATTCCCATGCAGTAAGTAGGAATTGGGGAAAGTTAAGTAAGTAAATTTCAGGCAGCCTTGTGTCTCGATCCCAGTGTTCGGAAGAGAATAGCCTTTACCAGTACGAAACTGCGTGCTATATCTACCAGTATAGACATCTGTTGCCTTATATTTTCTTACGGGCGCAGGAAAAATTGATTGTGTCAGAAGGTGCCCAACAGTTCATGTAATTTCCTCGCTATCACCGCACATTCTTTCTTTGTCAGGACTAAGTGGGAAGTAAGGGGTCTGATGTAATCCATTTGTTGCAGAGTAATCCATTATCCAATATATTGTCTTCCCTGACTGGCAACCTTATTCAATTAAGTAACTGTCTGTCTTTGAAGCTAAATTTAGCGTCAATTGACAGGTTACTTGTGCCATTAACGACGCAGGGCCCCATAAATTGCATTAATTCATTAACAAACTCATCAGCCAAGCCCCACACATAACAATATATATATATATATATATATATATATATATATATATAATGTATATATACTGTATATATAAATATAATTGGCCAATGAAAGATAAAACAGTATTGGTAATAAGGATCTTTGTTATTTTTTATGTTTTGTGGCTAAAGAGGATAATAGTCCATATAAGTACGTCGTTTATAGGAAAAACTAGTGTCAGTTATAAATAACCGTACGAGTAGTGATATCGTTTAAGCTAAGAAGCTTATGCATGAAAATATATATGCCCTAATTTCTTTCAATAATTCTCTTAACATGATCGAGTAAGGTGGAGCATATAAAGGAGGTTAACAGCTCTCCAAACCAGTTGAATAATCTGGGTGACCTGCACACAAAAGTTCGTAAAAAACAGCAATACATCGTTTCAGGTTTATGCGACTGGCCTACGTTTCAGGAGCATGTAGACCATTTGACATAGTTCTTTGCTACCTTGTTTCCCTTTAGTAAAGATAAGTGTATGCTCCGTGGGCAACATATATTTTTATATATATTAATGTAGGAGAGAGCTCATTTGAGTATTTTTGACTTATAGCCAGACTGACTGTGGTCTCATTGGTCTGAGATCTGAGCAAGCCACTCTCTTTCCACCATATTTAAAGTACTCCAGTGCTCGGGGAAGGGGGAGCAGTCCAGTTTTCTATTGCAGTATCTTTTGTAACAATATGTGCTATGGTAAAGAAATTCTTGGTGATAGTAATGGTTAATATTATGCTGTCCCATGGCGTCTCACTATTTGGTTAGTTATTGTGACAGACTATTTCTGTAACTTTGTGAATGCTCTGAAATTGATTCTTTAAGTCAGATATCGGATTAATATTCGGGGATGCTATGTTTACGTATGTAAAAATTAAAAGTTTAGGGTCAAGTGAAATTCACATAAAAATTTTGCTCTTTATTGGTCTTGAACTCTGAGGAGGTTTTATTCCATTGCCTGTGGCTGTCAGCGCCCATAACCTGTAAAATTAAAGTAAAGCTTATTAAAGATTATGATCATTTGATTAACAATGTTATTTTCAAAAATTTTTTGTTTTATTATGCAATTATTACTTGGGAGTATTTTGATTCTATAACAAGTAGGGCAGTCTATAACTGCGAGACATTTTCTTTTATACCTCCTCCAAAACCACCGCCACCTCCTCCTCCTCCTCCTCCTCCTGCACCTCCACCAAGTCCTCCTCCAAGACCTCCTCCAAGACCTCCGCCTAGTCCTCCTCCGAGACCTCCACCTCCACCAAGTCCTCCTCCAAGACCTCCTCCAAGACCTCCGCCACCTCCTCCGACCCTCCGCCACCTCCACCCGCCACCTCCAAGGCCTCCACCTAGTCCTCCGCCCCTCCAAGACCTCCACCTAGACCTCCACCCTCCAAGTCCTCCGCCCCCTCCAAGACCTCCACCTAGTCCTCCGCCCCCTCCAAGACCTCCACCTAGTCCTCCGCCCCCTCCAAGACCTCCACCTAGTCCTCCGCCTCCTCCAAGACCTCCACCTAGTCCTCCGCCACCTCCACGACCTCTTCCTCCTCTCCCACAATCACCACAACTAGCTACAAGTGCTACCATCCCGAGTAGCATTACGGCCTGTTGAAGAAAATGAACAATATAAGCTTAATAAATAGTAATGAAATCTTCAGAGGCTGGTCTTTTTCGACAGCAGGATAATACAGACATGTATTTCTTTCTGTGAAGCGACAGTACAGATAGGACTCTATTTCTGTCTGTGAGAAGAAACACAGACATGGCTGTGTTCCTCTATCCTAGGGTAAAACAAGTAAATATTCGTGTTAGACGAGATAATATAAACATAGATTTTTCCCATGAAAATAAGGGTAAGGATTTCATATACAAAAGATAAAAGAATCAATTTAAAATGTTTTTGACTCACCACCTTCAGATCCATCTTCAGCTGTAGGAGCAGATGCCTCAGAGACTAGAAGTGGAAGATTGCTCTACTGAAGCCTAAGTTTCTTGTCCTTTTATACCCAAAGCCAGGTACCCTCCATATCCTAGTCCCCCCTACTAGCAACCCCTTCCCCCTTCCCTTCCCCTTCCCCTTCCCCCTTTCCTTCACAACCTGTCTGTTTATTTGTCCTTCTCCGAGCTCGTCTTTCCTGTTTCCCTCTGCTTGGACCACTCATCCAAGAATTGCCACCAGATGCGTTGCTAAATTTAGGGCTGAATCGTTGATAACGCAAATATACTTTGTTGTCGTACAATATCATCATGATTTGAGGAAAGTTTATAGGAAACTTCAAAGAAAACCTTGAACACTCTTGCTTCTTGCTAATACTCATACTCATGTGAGACCTAATGGTTATGCTAGGGCTATTGATTTTGGTGGTTTTTCAGGCTGTTTCATGCCTGAAGAAATAAGGAAATAATTTGAAAGTGTTCAAGACGGGTCTGGATAATACTGATCTTCAAGGAATTCTATGTATTTATATAAGTATATGTCTATTTATATAAGTATATATATATATATATATATATATATATATATATATATATATATATACATGTATGTATACACACACACACATATATATATATATATATATATATATATATATATATATATATATATATATATATATATAGGGTCCAAAAATAATAAAGCACCTAATAGTAATGTATTGCCTCTTTTTTTATTTTCTTTCAAATAATCCTTTTACCAATTATAAGTTTTTTTCTGGACAAAATGCTCTTATTTTAAATTTAAGAGCATTTTCGATCGTTAAGACTTGGATTGAAGGTTTTATTTTGTTTTTTTACAAGATTTCTCTTTCGAATATATTCGCTATATTTTCCCTTTGAAGAGTTATCCATTTTGTGTTCACTTTTTGTAGAATATGTTTGTTGTATATTCTCTTTGAAGGATAAGCTCCTCTGTTCTATTTAACTGAGTGACAGCAACTGTTGCTTGTCAAAATTACAACATAATCTTACTCTTACGTCTTTGAACTATTTATTTTAAGTTCAAGATTTATTTTTATTATAATATTTAGCGTCAAAACACTCAAACACTTTTCAGTGATGTTTTTTGTAAACTAATATGCGTTCAACTTTTTTTTTTCATGGCATATCAATTAGGCATTCAATATTAATCCATATCCATCAATCTTGATCATCTTCATTCATTTTTTCCTTTTTTTTTTTTTTTGTACCCATTGATATCTGGACGTGAGACAAGCAACCTCATCCCCAAAACTTAGTACTGGTGAACTTGCAACTGACTTTAGGAATCTGGACTAAATAGTGAGTGAATGTGATTACATCTTGTTGTTGCTCGATCTAATCTTAGAAGAATTGTAGGCTTTAATTTAGATTTACCGTGGATGTTTTCAACAGTTCTGGTCTTAATTTGTAAGATCTCTTTGTTATTTCGCTGTCATTTTTAGTTGTGTGCTAAAACTTATGATAATTAATATCATTCGCAGTCATCATTTAAAAAATAATTCATTAGTAGACACTATTTCTTACCAAAAAAAAATGCGGTACAAAAGACTATAAAGACACCAGCTGTTAAAATCATTTCTAAAATTAAACATTGTAAGACAGGATTCAAAGACCTTAAGATTAATATTATTATTAATAAAAAAAGAAATAAATCAACTAAAACTCCTCTATGTTAGGCGACACATTACCGAAGGTATTGTATGAAATATGCTGCTTAATTTCTAATTCATTGCAATACTTTATATTTGGGCTGCAGATTCATAGCTTGTAGTCATCATTCTCAATACACAGCCTTTTGAAGTGTCCGATGTACTAGATGTTTCCATTTCCTTTTCTGTGGTGCTAGAGAACCTTAAATTAGATAATCATTTCCTTTCTTATGAAACATTGCCTTTTTACGGTACCATGTATAATTCATTTCTCGCTATAATGTGGTTCGGATTCCACAATAAGCTGTAGGTCCCGTTGCTAAGTAACCAATTGGTTCTTAGCCACGTAAAATAAGTCTAATCCTTCGGGCCAGCCCTAGGAGAGCTGTTAATCAGCTCAGTGGTCTGGTAAAACTAAGGTATACTTACTTTACTAAATAAAATGCATAATGTTCCCTTTGCTTTCTTATTTTTATCATCTGTATGTATTCATTTGTTTGTTTATTTCAGTCTCTCTCTCTCTCTCTCTCTCTCTCTCTCTCTCTCTCTCTCTCTCTCTCTCTCTCTCTCTCTCTCTCTCATTTTTTATCTGAGAATTCTATTCCGTGGAAGCTTTATAAAAGATTAATGGCATTCAAGATTTATTCCATGAGAATTTTCTACCTTTCTGTTTTAAGTAATGAAACTTATAATACTTATATTAACCTAATACCTAATGACCTTCTTTTATATCCTATATTACTGGAGTTAACTGCAAGGTTATTAACGTTGGTACTTTCTAAATATCCTACCAAGTATCTCTACCAAATAGTTATATAACCATGATCTGTCCCACATTTATTTCTGGGTGAATGAAAACATCGTGAAAATCAGCAAATTTTAACTCAGAATATCCTTGTACAGGAACGTTTTTAAACTCAGTGACTGACATGTAAAATATCTTTATTTCACTCCCTCCTGTAGCTTCGGAGACGGTTGCTGTATTAAACAGTTCGCATAATTGTAGAATGTATATATATAATTATATATATATATATAAATCTATATATGTATATAATATATATATATATATATATTTATATGTTTATATAATAAATATATATATTTATAAATACTGCATACTTAAACATATAACTATATATAAATTTATATATATATTATATATTATATATATTTATATATATATATATATATATATATATATGACTTTAACCAGAGACGTATGCATAATCTCAATAAGCATCCCCTCCCTTCAACTTCCCAGTATAGAAAATATTTAATAATATTTACCTGGCTATTCTGTCAGCTGTACCCATGATAATTATACAAAAGTATTGGGGAAGAGAAATGTGATTTAGGAAATGAAAGTTATGAAATTAAAAGTTATATGCAAATTTTCTCATTTCCGAAACGAGAATAGCTTCTTTTTTTCTTTTTATAATGTTTCGTCTTGCATCTATATTGTCCTCATGCCCATTTGTTGGATTTCGCTTTTTTTTATCCACATAAATATTTATTTTTTTATATAATTCTCGGTTCCTAGAAATTAGAGTTTTCTAACTCTGAAGAGCCACTAGGTGACTTGTATTCTTTCAGTTTGCAGGTTATTAATTTCAGCAATGAGTGTATTTTACTGGTTGGATAAGCATTGTTGGTAACTTGAATTTTTTTATTCTCAGCGGAGAAGTAAAGAACAGGATTTTTTGACTGTTTATCTGATCAGATGTGAATGAAGATATATAATTATTGCTGTGTTAAATAACAGTCGAAATGTAACTTTTTTCTCTCCAGTTAAGAGTGTCGCTAAAACGTTTTTACAAACAGTGCTTTAGCATTATTACTAATTTCTTAGTATGATAAAATTTTCCTGTTGATTATTGTATTCACAAAGTGTATGTGCTCCTTTATATAACATTGTGTAATTTTAGTCTTGGTCACATTTTATAAATATTTGTCATTACACTATGGTTCTACAGTAGATTCCATATTTCAGTATTACGAACGTATTATGTTGAAACGTAAATTTAATATAACCTCTTGACTGAGAATCCTGACACATCCGTGTGGCATTTATTAATAATTGCAAAGGCCTTAAGTTCACTCATCTAGCATGTTCCTTCTTCAGTTGGGAATTTCCAGCGCATTTGGCTCCATTTTGTTTGCTTATTTCAAATATAAACTCTCTAGCCCTTTGGAAACTTGTTTTTTTCTTTTATACTCAGTGGCCATTTTGGGTATTTTATGTGAATGAATGAAGACTTGAAACGATAATCCAATTATTATTCATAATAATTTCCAAAACATGCAGCAAGCTATGGACCATTTACACCACCGAAGGTCCTATGGTTACCATGGCAACAGAACTTACGCTCGGAGGCGTTTTCTGCAAAAAGTTGGTCATCTTGAGAAGGCCATCTAATGCAGTGGTTTTCAGTATATTTTAACTTATGGTCCCTTTTGTAATCTCTAATTTTAACTGTTGGCCTCAAGGGCCCCGATATTATTAATGAAAACAGTACTTCCATTTTGTAAGAACCTTCATAAAAATATATTAGTGTCTATTAATTGCTAATTTATTTTTTTGATATGCTATTTCACAACAACAAAAATATTCTTAGTTCAATAAAACAGCTAATTGTTATCATACGTTATTTTTCATATTTAACCTCTTTACAAAAACTTCCTACTCAGAAAATTACCAATATTCAGAATATTATTGCTTTTTTGATCGCAAGAAATAAAATACTTTATATTATATATATATATATATATATATATATATATATATATATATATATATATATATATATATATATATATATATATATCTTGTATATATATATATATTTATATATATATATATATATATATATATATATATATATATATATATATATATATATATATATATATATAATATTTTGTGGCAGTTTCATTTTTCAGGGTCCAAGGTGTTAGAGATGAACAAAGATCACCTCTCCTTATAATTTCTATGCAGTTGCGCGATTTTGATAGCAGGAAAGACTGTAAAAACCTGACTCAACTATGTAAGAAACAGGAAAGGCTATGAAATGGAATTTTACTTCCTGCCAGGACCATGGGAATTTCATAGCAATTTTACTACTTGTCTGCAAGTTGTTGATCCATTTAAATTTAGCTTGAGCAGTTTGATTACTCTGCAGCTGACTGAGGCTCTCTTGCAGTCTGATATCAACAGCAGCTGCAATTGTCCCAAATGGGTCTTTCGCTCAATTTAGAATGTCTTGATAGTTCTGTGCCCCTCGTGAAATTTGCCAAAAGGGGCCACATTGATAACCATCGGTGTAATTGCCAATTTTCATAAAATTCTGTTCATCTGTTCTTGAAATGCCCTATTATACACACATACATTCTCTCGTATACATTTTACAACAAAACCTGCCAGCTTCCCTGGCGGAGGTGATGATAATAATTACTTATTAAGCTGTTCGGGCGTAGCTTTCAAAGATGTCTTTCCGTTAGATCAGAATTGCATAACATTTTATGTAAGGCATTGGAGGATCAAGATTATATATATATATATATATATATATATATATATATATATATATATATATATATATATATATATATATATATAATATATATATATATATAATATATATATATATATTCATATATATGTACACACATATATACACACACACACACACACACATATATATATATATATATATATATATATATATATATATATATATATATATATATATATATATATATATATATATATATATATAGAGAGAGAGAGAGAGAGAGAGAGAGAGAGAGAGAGAGAGAGAGAGAGAGAGAGAGAGAGAGACACGTTGTCAGCAGTTAGAACTGGAAAGAATATACATAGTTGAATTAACTGTAGTAAGTCTAGCCGGTTATTATTTTAATTATTCATGATTTTTTCCTTAACTTTAAGAGTTTCGTTGCCATAAATTTTCTTATTTTTGTTTTCATTCCTAATTTTATTATCAACAAGTACGAGCAAAAACTCTAGCATCATAACTGGTAATGAGTGAACATATTAAAGGAACATAAATGAAATTCTTATGTAAAATATTGTCTTTATTGGCCTTTAGCAAAAAACGAAAAGACAAACAAACAAACAAGCAGGACGTTTTTATGGTCTTCACTGAAGAATTCTAGCGCCCAAATCCTGAAATACATAGGATCGCGGAATAATTTTTTTTTTATTTTATTCATTAGGAAATGTTTTTTCTGTCATTATACAGGTAAATATTTTGCCCCCTTTTGGCTTTACAAAGTCTGTGAAAGATTAGATATATTTCTTATACATTTAGAAATTCAGTTTTTTTGGGGGCTGTTTTGATGTACTGTACATACATTTTTCTTTACATTTACTTGGAGCTCGTATGCTTACCTCCACCTCCTCCAAAACCACCACCACCTCCAAATCCTCCACCTTGACTGCCGCCGCCTCCAAAACCTCCTCCACCTCCGAATCCACCTCCACCGAGTCCACCACCACCTCCTCCTCCGAATCCTCCTCCACCACCTCTGTGTCCACCTCCACCTCCAAATCCACCTCCTCCTCCAAAGCCTCCACCACCGCCGCGTCTTGGAGCAGCAGCGACGAGGGCTATCACTCCGAGGAGCACAACCACCTGGTTGGGATGAGAAGAGTAGTTTAGCTTTCCTCAGGATGAAGTGACAGAAATCTTTAAAAGATTACTATTTTATCCTTATGAATTATCCACTGGAAGAATATTTTTAATTGATATTTATTGCTCCATTTTAAAATTAATTAACGAGTGTACCTGTACTCCGTATAAGGAAGTATATTTATCATTCTCAGACTTAAAATCTATTTTGTCGTAAACTTTAGTTGTCTCTCTCACTGTAAGAAATGTGTCTTATAATTTATGTAATGTCTCGCAAAGAAATATTTCTCTTCTACTCACCACCTTCAAATTCATGTTCAACGGTGGAAGGAGATCTTCACGAGGGAGAAGCAGCTGAAGAATGAGGTGCAGAAGGCAGAGGTTATTCCCTTTTTATACCCAAGTTGAGATGCCCTCCGTAGCCCAGGTCTTGAAATTCCCCGTCCGTTAGTGTGTTTGATTCCCTCCTTTCCCCCTTTTCTGTCTCCCTCTCCCTTCCTCCTACTTCCAGGCGACCGTTATTTTGTTTTCGAATTTGAATCCTTATAGAGTTGGGTTTTTAGTGTCCGTTTTTTGTTTGCTTTTGTTTTCTGTTCAACGAAACACGGGCACAGTTATAAAACTGCAGTGACGTCTGTTTCTTTGGAATGATGACTTGCTCTTTCTTTCTCGGGCTCATGGCTCCTGAAAGTGATTGATAAAAGTGCATTGCTCTGTCAGTCATATACAGCATATACATATTTAATTTCCTATGAATCTAATTGGATTTATTATTCTTATTAGTACCGAGACTAACTATGAAAAGAATTTTGGCTCATTGAGTCCTATTCATAATTTGACAATCTTTTGTTATCGCTTTAAAGATTCTGTCATTTTGATTATATAGATCTGTATATATATAAAAATTGATATAGATATGTGTGTGTATGTACCAGCATAGCTCTGAAATGCATTGAGCAATTTCAGCCAAACTTGGTATACATATGACTTACGATCTGGGGGCAAGACATCACTGGCACCAAAGGAGGGGATGGTGTTTTGGGATGGGGGTGACGTAAAAATTACCGAAAACGACAGATATTAGTATTTAATCCATAGTTTTCGAGGATGCTGGGATGAATAGTGACACTCTCGATGTCCGTTAAGTCCTAGGTCAGTCCCGATAAGAAGGGGGGTGAGAAAGGGGTGATGTAAAAATAACCACAGACGACAGATATTAGTGTCTAATCCACAGTTTTTGAGGTTGCTGAGATTAATAATAACACTCCCAATGCCCTCAAGTCCAAGTTCAGCCCGATAGGAAGGGCGGGTGGGAAAGGGGTGACATTTAAAAATAACCGAAAGTAACAGATATTAGTATCTAATCCATAGTTTTCGAGGTTGCTGAGATGAATAGTGACAATAGTAACACTCCCGATGCCCTTTAAATACAAGTGCAGCCCCGATAGGAAGGGGTTGAAGAAGGGGTGGGAAGATGGTGACATGTAAAAATAACCGAAAACGACAGATATTAGCTTCTAATCCATAGTTTTTGAGGTGGCTAAAATAAATAGTGATACTCTCGATGCCCTTCAAGTCCAGGTTCAGTCTTGATAGGAAGGCGGGGTGGGATGGTGGTGACATGTAACAGTAACCGAAAACAACAGATGTTAGTGTCTAATCCATAGTTTTCAAGGTTGCTGAGATAAATAGTGACTCTCCTGATGCCCTTCAAGTCCAAGTTACTGAAGCAACTATCTTAACAGGAAAGGGAGAAAGTGAGAGGGAGGGGAAGTGAGAGAGAGCATAGAGGGGGTGTTGGGTGGAGAGAGAGAGGAGAAAGTTTATCAGCTGCCATTCAGAGTTTCCCTGGACAGTGCCAGGTTGGTCAGCTAGTGTATATATATATATATGTGTGTGTGTGTGTGTCTTTATATACTGAGGTCGAATTTAATGAAGACTCATCGTAGTTTTCTTCCTTTATTTTGTAAAATGCAGTAGAAAAATAAGGGTGCTCGCCTGAGCATAGTCTCACCTCGAATCCTCCCAAACGTCTCTCACACACATTCTTTCACACAAAAGTCAAGCACACAGAGTAACCATGCATGGTTCCCCTAAATTGTCGTAAAAGATAACTAGACATCGTAGTTTATCTTAAGGATGCAATAGAAGTCACTGGAACCTGGTCAAAATTATACAGATTAAAATTAACTAAGTATTTCCCGCCATCATATAAATGACATGTGGTAACACATTTTACGTGTGTGTTTCTCCTATCACGAGGACGTGGGAGAATTTAATGTCCTCATTTTTCCACTCACGTGCGAGAATCATGTAGTGTTCTTAGTCAATAAGCGAGCGGGTGGCACAATGCATACCAGAGGTCTGACCAAAAAGTTATTGCCTTTACAGAAAACGCCATACGTCCAGACTTTGTCATCAGAATTCTTTTAACTAAGCTCCTTTCAAACAAACATCTCCAAACCAGGGATTTTCATTTTTTGTATTTGCAATTTTTCATCACTGTTAATCCCTCGTTTGTCACGTTTGTTTTTATTTGGTAAGGGCGAGCCGGTTTTCTTTAGCTTTGTTATTGTCAAAACAAGAAGAGCATTTCATTTTTAACAACTCCGAATCTTGTTTGCTATCCAGCTTCAAGCATTCATTATTGTTTGCAGTCAGAGAGCTGGAACTTCTCCTGAGCTTTGAGATAATTATGTGATGTGCACATGTGCTTGCGCGCCTGTGGGTATACACATATATACACACACACACACACACACACGCACACTCACACCATTGGAAGATGGAACAATAAGTATTAATATGGTGGTGGAAGAATGGAATCAGTTGATTTGCATTGGTATTGAGAAGATATGATGGATAATGGTGAGATGAGAGAAGAGGCAAAGCAAGCAAGGCAGTAGGCTTATGTAGAGGACTGGGAGGAAACTCTGTGTGTCTATGGGATGGATGCCGTGGTGGGATTCAGGAGCGTGATAGTTGAGCCAGCTTCCGCTTCAGGGAGTAAAGTGTGGATGTGGGATGCAAATATAAAGTTTGATTGTGTAGTATATGAAGCATTGAGGATTAAAGAGTGTAATTTCGAAGTGGCAGAATGGAGGTGAGAAGGCCCTAGTGACTGTTGGATAGATGGACTGTAAGAGGCTCTAATATCCAGGAAGTGCAAGCGTGGGTGTAAGATAGAGGTGTATGGTTCGTTGTGTGTATTGGTGTTGACACCCTGCTAATGAGCTTCCTGAGTAGGTTAATGCAGTTGCTAATTCATTCACGATGTAATAGATAATGTATGATTGTGGTAGTGATCATTATCTGTCTTTGTCAGTATTATAAGTCGTGAATGGTCAATTAAAAAAACTAGAAATCAGGTTAAAACAATTCCAACTTGAATTACAATCCTAGCCACTTATGTGATAAAGAGAGACAAGTAGCACATCTGTGTGTGTGGGTGTGTGTTCAAATGTAAAGTAATGATTTTAATGTGGCTGTAAAATACGTTTTTCTTTCGTGTCATTTCATAAATTAAGGCCAAAACGTTCATTGGTTTAACTCAGCAGCCTTGGCTCAGGATACGTTAGTGAGGGTTCTTTGGAGATAGTGAAAAGGCTGTTGACAAGGTTCTGTCGACTGTTCCTGCCTTCTTGTATTCTGATATGCTCATGTTATTTTGGATGCACAACTAATACTGAGAAGCAACAAGGGCTATTCCAGGTCATGTTCTGACCTGAAAACTCTCAGGTGAACTGAAACCCATGATTTCTCTGAGCTTGATATAGCTGTCCTTTCGTATTCTCTGCTTGGTACTTAATGTGCAAATTCCCATTAGCTTTTATATAGAGAAAAACAAACGGGTTATGAAATTTGAGGTGTTCAGTTCCCTTCTTGGTTTTTCAAGTATTTTTTAGCTCTGTTTGTATGTTGTTTGTAGGACCAAATAGTGAATCTCATATTCATGTTGGCTTTCTTGATATGTGCTGACGAGATATAGACAGATGGAATCAAGTTCTTATGGAGAGTGCCAAGGAAATATATCCTTATCTTTTTAAGAAAAGTATGAAAAGCTATTATAATTTCTGTTTAAGCATGATATCTAAGGTCATGGATTATGAAATTGAGAATATTGATTATCTATGCATGGTAAAGGCATACTTGGAATGATGTCTTGTAATGTGAAATGAGCTGCTACTCCACTTTTTAGCTTGTTTTATATTTAATGCCTTGTAGTCTGCGCATTGCGTCTGATTAAAAAAAATTGTGAGATCTTCCCACTTATTAATGTTTCAGTTTCATCGAATCAGAGTTGAATTATTATTTGATGCTTACTAGGCTACAAACTTTGATTCATAATATTCCACTCGGTAATTGAAGTGGGAGCTAAATTACCACACCACTGCTGGTTATATATATATTTATACATACATATGCATACATACATATATATAAATTATATATATAAGCGACCAATGAAAGATAAAACAGTATTGGTAATAAGGATCTTTGTTATTTTTAATGTTTTGTGGCTAAAGAGGATAATACTCCGCATAAGCACGTCGTTTATGGGAAGAACCAGTGTCGGTTATAAATGATCGTATGAGTAGTGAGATCGTTTAAGCTAAGAAGCTTATGCATGAAAATATATACGCCCTAATTTCTTTCAATAATTCTCTTAACATGGTCGGGTAAGGTGGAGCATATAAAGGAGGTTAACAGCTCTCCAAACCAGTTGAATGATCTGGATGATCTGCACACAGAATTTCATTTAAAAACAGCAATACATAGTTTCAGGTTTATGCGATTGACTTAGGTTTCAAGAGTGTGTAGACCATTTGACATAGTTCTTGGCTACCTTGTTTCTCTTTAGTAAAGATAAGTGTATGCTCCGTGGGCAACATATATTTTCATATATATTAATGTAGGAGAGTTCATTTGTGTATCTGTGACTTATTGACAGAATGACTGTGGTCTCATTGGTTTGAGGTCTGAGCAAGCCACTCTCCTTCCACCATATTTAAAGTACTCAAGTGCCCAGGGAAGTGGAAGCAGTCCAGTTTTCTGTTTCAGTATCTTTTGTAACAAAAGAAATTCTTGGTGACAGTAATGGTTAATATTATGCTGTCCCATGGCGTCTCACTGTTTGGCAGTTATTGTGACAGAATATTTCTATAACTTTGTGAATGCTCTGAGATTGATTCTTTAAGTCAGATATCGGATTAATATTTGGGGATGCTGTGTTTACGTATGTAAAAATTAAGTTTAGGGTCATGAGTGAAATTCACTTAAAAATTTTGTTCTTTATTGATCTTGAACTCTGAGGAGGTTTTATTCCATTGCCTGTGGCTGTCAGCGTCCGTAACCTGTAAAATTAATGTAAAGCTTATTAAAGATTATGATAATTTGAGTAACAATGTTATTTTCAGATATTTTTTGTTTTGTTATGCAATTATTACTTGGGAGTATTTTGATTCTATAAGTAGAGTAGTCAATAACTGAGAGACATTTTCTTTTATACCTCCTCCAAAACCACCTCCTCCTCCTCCTCCTCCTGCACCTCCACCAAGTCCTCCTCCAAGACCTCCTCCAAGACCTCCGCCTAGTCCTCCTCCGAGACCTCCACCTCCTCCAAAACCTCCTCCGCTGCCCCCACCAAGTCCTCCGCCACCCCCAAAACCTCCTCCGCTGCCCCCTCCAAGACCTCCACCACCTCCAAAACCACCTCCTGCTCCTCCTCCCCCTCCTAGTCCACCTCCGCCTCCAAAACCACCACCACCACCACCTCTTCCTCCTCTCCCACAATCACCACAGCCAGCTACAAGTGCTACCATCCCGAGTAGCATTACGGCCTGTTGAAAAAATGAACAATGTGAGCTTGATAAATAGTGATGAAATCTTCAGAGGCAGGTATAAACCTGTCTTTTTCGACATCAGGATAATACAGACATGAATCTCTTTCTGTGAAGCGACAGTACAGATAGGAATCTATTTCTGTCTGTGAGAAGAAATACAGACATGGCTGTGTTCATCTGTCCTAGGGTAAAGCAAGTATATATTCATATTAGACGAGATAATATAAACAGATTTTTTTCCCATGAAAATAAGGGTAAGGATTTCATATACAAAAGATAAAAGAATCAATTTGAAATGTTTTTGACTCACCACCTTCAGATCCATCTTCAGCTGTAGGAGCAGATGCCTCAGAGACTAGAAGTGGAAGATTGCTCTACTGAAGCCCAAGTTTCTTGTCCTTTTATACCCCAAGTCAGGTACCCTCCATATCCTAGTCCCCCCTACTAGCAACCCCTTCCCCTTCCCTTCCCCTTCCCCTTCCCCTTCCCCTCCCCTCCCCCTTTCCTTCACAACTTGTCTGTTTATTTGTCCTTCGCCGAGGTCGTCTTTCCTATTTCCCTCTGCTTGGACCACTCACCCAAGAATTGCCACCAGATGCTTTTCTGAATTTAGGACTGAATCGTTAATAACGCAAATATACTTTGTTGTCGTACAATATCATAATGATTTGAGGAAAGTTTATAGGAAACTTCAAAGAAAACCTTGAACACTCTTGCTTCTTGGTGATACTCAAAATCATATGAGACCTAATGGTTATGCTAGGGTTATTGATTCTGGTGGTTTTTCAGGCAGTTTCATGCCTGAAGAAGTAAGAAAATAGCTTGGAAGTGTCCAAGACGGGTCTGGATAGTACTGATCTTCAAGGAATTGTATGTATGTATATATAAGTATTTGTCTATGTATGTACGTATATAATATATATATATATATATATATATATATATATATATATATATATAAAAATAATGAAGGACCTAATAATAATGTATTGCCTCTTTTTTTATTTTCTTTCGAATAGTCCTTTTACCAATTATAAGTTTATTTTTTAACGGACAAAATGCTCTTATTATAAATTTAAAGGCATTTTCGATTGTTAAGACTTGGATTGAAGGTATTATTTTGTTTTTTATAAGATTTCTCTCTCGAATATATTCGCCATATTTTCTCTTTGAAGAGTTATCCATTTTGTGTTGATTCTCTTTAGAATTTGTTTATTATATATTCTCTTTGAAAGAATAGCTCCTCTGTTCTGTTTAACTGAGTGACAGCAAATGTTACTAGTTAAAATTGCAACATAATCTTACTCTTACGTCTTTGAACTATTAATTTTTAGTTCAAGATTTATTTTTATGATAATATTAAGCGTCAAAATACTCAAACCCTTTTCAGTGATGTTTTTTGTAAACTAATGTGCATTCAGCTTTTTTTTTTATGACATATCAACTAGGCATTCAATGTTAATCCATATCCAGCAATCTTGATCATCCTCATTCATTTTTTCCATTTCTTTTTTTGTACCCATTAATATCTCGACGTGAGACGAGCAACCTCATCCCCAAAACTTAGTACTGAGAAGCTTGCAACTGACTTAGGAATCTGGACTGAATTGGAATTGCTCAGAATGAGGCCCGAGATTAAGTTGAGTGAGTGAATGTGATTACATCTTGTTGTCGCTTGATCTAATCCAAGAGGAATTTCAGGGCTTAATTTTGATTTTCCGTTGATGTTTTCAACAGTTCTGGTCTTAATTTGTAAGATCTCTTTATTATTTTACTATCATTTTAGTTGAGTGTTAAAAATTATCATGGTAATTAGTTTCATTCGCAGTCATCACTTAAAAAATAATTCATTAATAGACACTATTTCTTACCAAAAAATGTAGTGGAAAAAATTATAATATCAGCTGGTGAAATAATTTTTAAGATCAAACATTGTAAGCCAAAATTCAGATACCTTAAGATTGGTAATCCAGTAAATCCTTTCCAGGTTTTATTCTGAAAATTAACAAGTGGATATGTTAGGCAACACAATGATTAAGATTTTGAATGAAACGTTTCTTAATTTCTATATTCATTGTAATACTGTACATTTGGGCTACAGATTTATCGCTTTGAGATTTCCGATGTACCAGATGTTTCCATTCCCTTTTCTGCGGTGCTAGAGGACCTTAAACCAATTGATCATTCCCTTTCCTGTGAAACAGTTTTTTTTATGACGGTTTCATGAATATTGATGCATATATCTCAAGAAAATTATTAATTTTCCCTTAAAACAAAATAACCCTTAGCTGTCATGTTTTTGTCATCTGCTTATGTATTCATTTGTTTCTATTTTCTCTCTCTTTCCTTTTATATATGAGTATTATATTCTGTTGAAGCCTTTTAATAAATTATTAGCATCCAAGATTTGTTCCATAAGAAACATTTCTATTTTAAATAACGAAACTAATAATACATACATGTACTCAATACATGATGTCCCTGTTCCTTGTTCCATACTACTGGAGTTTCTTGCTAGGCAATTAACGTTGGTATTGGATAAACATCCTACCAAGCAGTTATATAAGCACAGTCTGTTGCACCTTTATTTCTGGGTGAATGAAGGCTCCTTCGTGAAAATCAGTAAATTTTGACGTGAAATATCCTTATACAGGGGCGTTTTTTAACTCAGTGATCGACATCTAAAATATCTATTTATTTCACTCCCGCCTGTAGCTTTGGAGATGCTCGCTGTATCAAACAGTTTACTTCGTATATAAATGTACAATAGTGAATGTATGACCTCATTTCTTGATGACCAAGGAAATAATGTACGCCTTATATTTCACGTTTTTATTCATATTAAACTATAAGTAAGCATTATTTCTTAATAAACCAGGAATTGTTTACCGAACTATATGCATCTTATAAAGCATTTCAATAATTAGTACTAAATTATAAGTAGGTCCTTTTTGGTGATGTCTTGAGTAGTTTTAGTTAGAGATGTACGACCTCTAACGTTTATTTTTGTCTTTTTTAATAAAAGAGAACTGCTTGTAGACCACTATTGCTGACGCTTTGTTGAGGATTTCTAGCCGCCGAAGCTGGCTGCAAGTAAAAAAAAAATGGCACATAAATTAATCAAATATTGCGAATTGTTTCTCGGAACACTATTAATATGAGGTTAGTAGCCTCACCACAAAGTTCAATAATAAGAAACATGTAACAGTACTTGGGAGCCTAGTGTGTGTGCAACAGTGTCACAACGGAGTCCTAAAGGGTAAGCGAATGAATTAATGAGCATTAACGCCCTGGCGTTGAACTAAAATAGGGCTTATAACTCCTTTCGACATCATTGTTCATCATAACGAATATCGCTGATAGCTATTATCCGCTTCTTTTACTGACATTGTATATGAAAGTTAAAAACCGTAGGAGGGATACTTGGGAGTTTGCTTTACCTACCTCCAACTGCACCTGCATAGCTTTCACCGGTGCTGCTGCCACCTCCAAATCCTCCTCCTGATCCTCCACTCTGTCCTCCCCCGCCTCCAAAGCCTCCACCTGAGCCGCCTCCTTGGCCTCCTCCTCCAAAGCTGCCTTGATCTCCTCCTCCAAAGCCTCCACCTGAACCACCTCCTTGACCCCCTCCTCCAAAGCCTCCTTGACCTCCTCCTCCAAAGCCTCCACCTGACCCGCCTCCTTGACCCCCTCCTCCAAAGCCTCCTTGACCACCTCCTCCAAAACCTCCACCTGAGCCACCTCCTTGACCCCCTCCTCCAAAGCCTCCTCCACTTCCACCCCTTTGACTATCACCTCCTCCAAAGCCACCTCCACTTCCACCACTTTGTCTACCACCTCCTCCAAAGCCGCCTCCACTCCCACCACCTTGTCCACCTCCTCTGCCTCCTCCTCCTCCTCCCTGTCCACCACCTCCTCCAAAGCCACCTCCCCCACCTGAACCACCACCAAAACCTCCTCCTCCTCCAGAGCCTCCCCCTCCTCCAAATCCACCACCTCCTCCAAAGCCGCCTCTATGATTAGGACCTGGTGCAGCTGTCGCCAGCATCAACGCAGAAAATAACACAACCACCTGTTTTGGGAGAGAAATACATCATTACCTATTTCTGTGTGAATAAGAGTTCACTTTTTTTTATTAGAGCTGACTTATCACGAAATGTTTCTAGTGGTAATGTTCATACTGTACAGTTTCCAGAAAAAGAAATAAACTTTTAGATTACAGTACAGTACCTTTTCTAAGTATCATCGATTTTATTTTGCTTTTAGAGCGGTGATAAAATTATCTTTCATATATATATATATATATATATATATATATATATATATATATATATATATACATAAATATATTTATAAATATATTTATATATATATATATATATATATATATATATATGTGTAAACTCTTGTGGTTTAAGAAAAGCTGTAAATGATGATTAAATTTTAAAAGACTCACTTTTACAGGTTTGGGTTTTACGTTTGACGAAGTCACAATAGATTTTTCAGTGAACGGACCCAATCATGTCTCTACTTTAGAACCGTTTTGGTTGAGACGATGTTATTAACCACTTAACTATGGTCGCCATTTTGTACGTACATTTAGATATGATATATGATTATATATATGTATATAATATATATATATATATATATATATATATATATATATATATATATATATATATATATATATATATATATATATATATATATATATATATATATATATATATAAGATGGCTCAGTGGGTAGACCGTCGACTGGAGTCGTTGGAAGGTAACTGTGTCGAGGGATCGAGACCCGGCAATACCGATCCATTTATCACTTACGAATTCCCCTTCGGTGATAATTCCCCATCGGGGATATTCCCGAAGTAGCGTGACTTGGATATTAAACGACATTTGTAGCTTCAATATTATATATATTTATATATATATATATATATATATATATATATATATATATATATATATATATATTTTATATATATATATATATTCAGTATACCTATAGTCCATACAGATACGTGCTGAAATCCTCTTTCATTCAGAAGAGAAGTTATTTCTTGAACTTACCAGGCCTGGATGCATCCTGAACAGATGAAGTGATGTTGCGCCAAGGAGGGACAAAATAATCTGTGTTAAGGATGCCGAGGTCCATCCTCCTTTATATATCCTTTGTCTTAGCAGCCTCTCTGTGCCTGTCGTTCTGCTTAACCTGGCAGGTAGTGTTTGCCGGATCCTTTATCTCTCTCTCTCTCTCTCTCTCTCTCTTCCAGCATATTTCTCCCTTTCTCTCCTTCTCTCTCCCTATTTCCACCTCAGTCACTGTTGTCTATCCCTGATTCCGCATTGTCTTAAGACTGTTTTTATTACCACATTGTATTCCTCTGGTAGTCAGGCAGCCGTGACCTTCATCATTATTTACACGTCTCACATCGGTGCATTTAACCCTCCGCCCATTTGCTCTCGAATTACGTCTTAACCCCGCAAGGAGAGTTCGGGAAACCAGCTTTATTTGACTTCTGTCTCCCTTTTTCCAGTGAACTTCTCTTTTTCAAATGTCGACTTTGTACAAGTTCTCCGTGACTTTTGATAAATGTTTTTCTTGGTTTTACAAAATGCCGTAAAATTTTAATTATGTTCGGTACCTTACATCAACATTCTGTTTAATTCGTTATCTTGTTTCGAAATTTACAAATTAAATGAAGATATTATCTTTAGTTTTTTAATACAAAGGTCAGTTGGGAGGAAAACCTAATGCCATTTTCTAACCCAGGCCAGATTAAAATAAGAAAGAGGATGAGGTAGCAAAGATGGTGGGCCTTAATAAGGAAGGAATCGTTGACTGCTAGGATAAAAAGATAGGAAATAACGGTCCTTATGTAGCCCCAAACAGGGGAAAACTGGATCATGGATGAGATCTAACCGTGAGAGAGAGATTATAAAAATGTCATAAGAGAGTGGATGAAATATTGAAGAAATGGAGTTTGTACCCATGTCATCATCTTTAATACCTCGGCTTGCTGTAAGTTTTTTTTTTAATATGGGTAAGCCATTAATAACTAAAATTCCCATAATCTGTAGTGTATGTATTTTTACATCAAGTTCAGTTTTTTGTATTTGTGAGTTTAGAATATCGTGTATTCGAAGTTACTTTAGCACAAACCCTTATGATTTTTGTACTTGATGCTCTTGATAGATCCCAGTATTAAAGCGATATTGTCATCTTTAAACACCGCAGATTTCGAGATGATAAGGTTACTGTCTTGAAATCTAGTTCTTAACTAAGAGTTCATACTACCAGTGTTCATAATATAGTATGCTTTTCTGTATTTAAGTCAGTATATATGCATATGGCTATAACTAAACACCTTATGTGTGGTGTATTTATACAGTTCTTTTTTCTACTTTCTGGACTCTCATTAACATACACCACAAGAAGTTTGTAATGACGAGGAACCAAATGGAAACAGAAAGACCTAATGCGGTCTCTCACACCCAAATGGCAGTCGATAACATGATAAGTGTTCTTTTTTGGGTGAGAATTGTCCTCCTATCCCCATCCCCACCGAAAACTATTCTTTGAGAATTCCCATCTTAGTTAAGTATGCTCTGTTCATAAAGTGCCGTTGGTTCGCAAAGATTTCTGCTAAATAAGGTCTTATGAAGATACAGAACATCGGGATGCACAAAGCTTTCCATCTGATTTAAAATACTAGAAGTTGTCTCATGAATTTACCGACTTGGTTTTAACGATCATTTCAACCTGTATCGTTTTCATTGCCATTCATTGGGTTTAAGGTATATATAAGAATACTTCGATATTGTAAATCCAGTAATAACTAGTAAGGTAAATAACATTATCATTTTTTTTAATGTAATATGAATAAATGCCCATCCACCTGACATATGTATATTGAACTTTGTCGCTCAGAAATTTCATATATGTAAAGCATATAATTTGATATTATTTCCTCAACACGTTGGTTTTATTACATACATAAACCACATACTGTACTTGTGTATCTATGCGTGTGATTATTTATATTTCATATTCAGGTATATGAGAGTAATATAATCATTAACCACTTAATGTTTTTCACTCAGTCAAAAAAATTCCTTGTTGGGGAAGTAAATAGGGTTTTTAAAAGACATCTTAATTTTTTATATTTTATTACAATAATCAACAATTACTTTGTTACTTGCGGTGTCCTATGGATGAAGTTTAGCCCGCGTGACTTGCTGTAGATGGAATAATAAAAAAATAGATTTTAGATAAAAGGACACAAACGAGCAACCATGTGTGCTAAATTCATTTGTTTGTGTGACATATATATATATATATATATATATATATATATATATATATATATATATATATATATATATACATACATACATATATATACATACACACACACACATAATATATATATATATATATATATATATATATATATATATATATATATATATATATATACGTGTGTATATATAATGTGTATATATATATATAAATTAATCTTGCGTGTAAGAACAACGAACTCATTGTAGTTGTTATTTTAAATATACTGTATTCTTGTAATGGCTTTCATCTCTGCTTTTTATAATTGCATAGTTACTCTTGGGTATAATAATTCAAAGTTTTCTTTAGTTAGATTCTACAATGTTACGAAAGAGTCGCTACTTACCTCCAACCCCACCTCCAAAGCCTCCTCCCGAACCTCCTCTGTGTCCTCCTCCGCCTCCAGCTCCCCCACCACCTCCAAAACCTCCTCCCGAACCTCCTCTGTGTCCACCTCCGCCTCCAGCTCCTCCACCACCTCCAAACCCTCCGCCAGAGCCTCCTCTTTGTCCATCTCCTCCTCCTCCTCCTCCAAACCCTCCGCCAGAGCCTCCACTTTGTCCACCTCCTCCTCCAAATCCTCCTCCACCACCTCCACTTGCCCCTCCTCCTCCTCCTCCAAAGCCGCCTCCGCCACCTCCTCCGCTTGCCCCTCCTCCTCCTCCAAAGCCGCCTCCGCCACCTCCTCCGGATGCCCCCCCTCCTCCTCCAAAGCCGCCTCCACCACCTCCTTCACTTCCACCACCGCCTCCGAAGCCTCCTCCGCCACCTCCTTCTTTATGTCCTCCACCTCCTCCAAATCCTCCTCCTCCTCCAAAACCGCCTCCCCCACTTCCACCGCCACCACCTCCTCCGAAGCCTCCGCCTCCTCCCCCACTCTGATGTTGGCGTGGTCTAGCCGTTACCAGTGCCACAACGGCGCACAGCACCGTCACCTGTTTCAAAGACAGACATTTGAAAAATTTTATAACGACCAAAAATTCTAAAAGTCTTAATTCAATTTACGGGGTACTCCTTGAGCAAGAGCCCGTGCTCGCAAGATTTTTTTTTTTCTCTCTCTCTTTTAGATAAACGTAGGTTGAGACTTAAAGTATGTGGTGGTTACTGTCTGTATGTTTATGATTATTTATAGATGAAAGTTTCTCTTTCTCTCTCAGTGTTATTTAAATTTTTAAAATTTTTACATATTAGATATTTTTGGTGTCTATCGGCGTAGTAATTATGACACCAATTTTTACTATCAGAGCAATCAGTTAAACTGTTAGTTTTTTAGCTTATGTCGTAGCATAGTAGATGAACCGATGGAAGGGTAAATTGATGGACATAATGGTGAAATGAATTGGTGATAAGCGACGTCTCAAGAAAATTACTGTATTTATTAGGTATGTTTTCATGCTTAAAGTTATTTAAACAAGAAACGTACGGTTGAGTTTGAAAGTAAATGTAACATTAATTTATGAATACCCATGATGATAATCAGTGTCCCAGTTACTCACCACTTTCAGATTCATCTTGAACTGGTGACGCCCTTCCGCCTGAGAGGGAGATAACGATGCTAATGTCTGATGCCCCAAGTTCGCCTCCCTTATATACCCGGTGCCACCGGTAGTTACCCCGTTCGTTAGCCCTAAGGTTCGGTCCTCGTGCCCATTGTTTACCGATAATTCTTTCCCTTCTGAACAATTTGCTCCCCCACCCCCTAATTTTTTCTTTATCAACCTTCGTTCATTGTGTCGTCCTTGAATCAATGTCGGTGTCTTCCAAGAAATTCCCGGAGTTCCTCCTACGTCATCGCAATTGTCTGTCTGTACGAATTGCTTTCATGTTAATGTTCTTTTCAGAACTTCAGTTTCGACTGAGTTCAAAGCCGTGTTACGGATGCGTTTGGACTGCCTTTTTTTTTTTTTTTTCTCAGGAAGCTTCAAGCTCTTTCCAGTTAATTCCACAAAGGAGTTTCAAAAGGTTTGCTTTGTAGGTTGCTTAAGAATTAACCAGGAACTCTTTAACGGTTATAACATTAGGAAAATCATTCACGCTTCAGATAACACCCAAGGTCTGGGTTTATTCACTCTGAAACCTTTCAGTACATCAGTATATATATATATATATATATATATATATATATATATATATATATATATATATATATATATATATATATATATATATATATATATATATATATATATATATATATATATATATATATATATATATATATATATATATATATATATATATAAATGACAATTTTACCGCTTATTGATACAAAAATGAAGTTTTGGCTATCAAATTTAAATGGAATTTACGTTGATGACATATGAGAAACTTATAGCTCTCCAGTTACAAAACTTTGTAGATGTTATTTAGCCAGGGTCTGGGTATTGCAAACATTTATCTCCGCCTTTGTATGAAGATAGAAAAAGGGGGAAGATTCGATATAAAACGATGGAATCTTTCTGCCTGAGTAAGTTGATTTGTGCTGTTGATGTGTGTAACTTACGATAACATCAGTTATATTTATCATTCATTTGTATCTTGAGTCATTTTCATGTGTCATCATATTGAATCCTCGGCTTGAGTTATGTAGATCCCCATTTTTTTATGTTTATAGGAAATCCTTCACACTTGAAGCAGAATGGCCTGAAAATTCTATTCTTTGCTTCCTTGCAACTTGTACTGCTCCGTTATTGCCTTAGCTACTTATTTCCTGGACTTTCTAGTTCTTCTGTGTTGTGAAGCATTCACTGTTTACTGTTGTCGGTGTTTTAGGGATGACAGTAAATATCCGCAGTAGGTATCGTCGAAGCGCACGCATATTGCTTCTGATTGATCCCTTGTATTGTAGCAGTTGGAAGAAAATACAAAACATATTTACATATTTTCTAATGCCGTATTATTGTGATGAATATCCAAAAAAATGCCAACCTAACACCACTATATGTGTAATTTTTCATAAATTATGAGACAATAAAATCAACGATCGCACGTTCCATGAATGTTTAAGAAAAAGAAAAAATATAGATACATGATATTTGAGCGACGAGTTTTCGTTCCACCAATCACGATTAGCTGCATTATCGATTGCGGATATTTACCGTTAGCTCTAAAAAACTGACTGAAACGCTCATCTTATAAAACAAAGCATATGAAAAATAACCTGGCGAAGGGGCATAACGCAAAAATAATTATCTTAGCATCAACTTCTGCGTTAATATATTGTAAACAGGTTTATATTATCTTGAAACAAATTATTATCGGTCTTTGGCATTTGATAAGCTGGGCAACCGCAAGTTCAGCGCCGTCGCTATTGGGGGCCAGGGGTGCCCGGACCCCCCAGTCAGATGCTTGGGCCCCCAGTGGCCCCCAGTTGAAATTTCCTTTGTAGCTAAACTGAAACCCGTACAGTATTTGATCCATTTGCATATAGTTAGAGTTGAAAATTGAGCTCTATAATTTCAAATACAAGTCTACTAATTGCTAACACTGATATTTTCCTTCGTTCACGAGGATATATTCATTCGAGAATAGTGTATTTTACTAATAGTTTTAAAAGTGAATCATTCATGCGGTAGAATTTTTACATTGTTGAGAAAAAGAACAGACAAAGCGAGAGATCGATAGTTTGATACGATCATGGCCTTTACTACAGCTACCAGGACCATTGTCGTCGTACCTGATAAGGTAGAGAAGAGGAGAGTTCAGACCAGACGTAAAATGCGTTTGTTTATCTTAGTCCTTAGCAGTCTGTCTGTCTCTCGTTCCGTAACTCACCTTCGCATACATCTCGAGGAACGCTTCTGTTTACTCTAGACCCGGAGAAACCGAATGGCGTTGGGAATGCATCGTGTAGTCTCTTTATACCTGCTGTTAAACAGTTAGTGGTAAAACTCCGTGAACTGAACAGTAATTTTATTTCTTTAATAGTATATGACTTTACTTTATTCACAGACAGATTAATCTCACTGGTCTTCAGTATTATCAATAATCAGAATCAATTAAGCATATGTTATCATGTCAGTGTTCGCTGTATAAAGACATATACGAGCGACTTGAGCCAGTTGCAATAGAAGAGGTGAAGTGAATAGGTACTATAAACAGACGCTGCAAATAGATAAATAAAACTGATTAAGGTCAAGCATTCAGAATTTAACCTTGCCTGTGAAACGTTGCAACTGGGCAATTGACCGAAAGATAATTATCAGTAATTAATTGACCGAAAGATAATTATCTGTTGTAACCCGGCCTTAGCTTGTCAACTTTGAGGTTTAAAATCTGATAATTAATACATTAACGAATTTCTTGTTATTATTATTATTATTATTGTTGTTGTTGTTAAGGTTGTTGTTGTTTTTTTTTGTTATTAATAGTAAAAGGAAGCGATACTTTAAGTTATTTTGTAATGCTTTCAGTTTAATTATTTCTTTTGTAATAATTATTCCAGGGGATTATTTCCTGTCCTATGTCATTTTGTGAAAAGGATTTTACTGATGTTTTAATCTTTCATCTGCTTCGCTATGATTATTCCTTTATCTTTCTATCCAGATATTTATCTGCATGTTTATGCATTCAACTCTATTATTTAACATTTGTTAACGCGTTTATATAAAAATATTTCCATATCCTTCTTGGATGAGTACTATGTTCGGTTCAGGATACATAATTAGATGTATCCTGAACCGGACATAGTACTCATCCAAGAAGGATATGGAAATATTTTTATATAAACGCGTTAACAAATGTTAAATAATAGAGTTAAATGCATAAACATGCAGATAAATATCTCAATAGAAAGATAAAGGAATAATCATAGCGAAGCAGATGAAAGATTAAAACATCAGTAAATTCCTTTTTACAAATGTCATAGGACAGAAATAATCCCTGAATAAATATCACAAAAGAAATAATTAAACTGAAAGCATGACAAAATAACTTATAAGTACCACTTCCTTATTATATATATATATATATATATATATATATATATATATATATATATATATATATATATATATATATATAATATATAAAACATTTATATATATATATATATATATATATATATATATATATATATATATATATATATATTATATATTTTATATGAAAAACTGGTGTCACAACTTACAAGGTCATCTACGTCCGAGTTCATGTTTTTCGATTTGTTACCACTGAAGTTGAGGACGAAGCGTTGATTTTTCATATTTTAGTAATTAAATCAGGCAGAATTATTTTTTTTATCGCAAAGAGAAATCTTAAATGACTGTCTATTTATGAGTGAAGTTCTACTGTATGTAAAAAAAAAATACTGAAGACCACAGGACGAGTAGCTTATGCCTAAACTTGAAAATTAAAAACAAGTGAAAAAGAGTGGCCCCACCGGAAGCCAAAGCCTTTCTTCAAACAAATGGAAACTTACACAGATCAGGGGAAACGGAGACAGGGTGAAAATTCCGAAGCTTGACTGAACAACTTGGACATAATTTCATGCCGGCAAAATGTATTTAGAATTGCAAGAGTATTGTATAAATCGTTTAATAGTTTGTGAAACTATGTGCGCTTAGAGGCAGTGATACATCTGTTAACATCAGTTACAATTCTGACTCAAAATGATTGACGCCGTAAAGAAGTTTTTCATTTCTTTACTCAACGCTAAAACAGCGATAGTTTGTTTCCCTTCATCATTCCCTCCAACGCCAAAAAGAAAGATCGGTCGTGTCAACGTCATTTATATTTGCCAGGTGACTTCATCGCGTCCCTTTTATAGGAATTGCAGAAACTCATGAAAGGAGTGTCTGGAAAAATTGTCGGGGACGTTAGACATTGCTAAGGAACTCATTAAGTTTGGAAGTTGATTTATACCGTGTTTGTCTCGAGTAAACATTCAATATTTTGGAGACATAAGTTTATGCAGCTATTTGTCTGTTTGCCCTAACAGATAATTGTATATTAATTCGTTGATGTTAAATGTTTCTCTGTTCGAGTTTAATGTCATCTTTTTTACTTTTTCCTTCGTTTATTTTCACACACAGGCCTTGTGTTCTGTTAAGGTTTGCTAGTGAATATCTTTATGAGGCAATACACTTGCAAGGGTATATATTAAGTATAAATAATAATGATAACAAGGCCTTACCTTCCTTGCTTAGAACCGCGTATATTAGGGCACCCTATCTTTATTATAGGCTTTATTGCTTCTAATACCTGTCAAGGTATAGTTGATGCTGTGGGGCATTTCTGATGAAGGGCTTCACCCTAGATTCAGAGGTTAATAATAATAATAATAATAATAATAATAATTAATAATTAATAATAATAATAATTGTAAGTCGTAAACATCGGCAGTAAGAAACTAGCTTGCTATAATTTCATTCACGTTCTCCAGTCCTTGAGATTCGAGAAGGCACTTTATCGCAGTGCCCTAATAAAAAGGGAAGCGTACCTGCCCTTTGTGAAGCGACATTTCTTTTAAAGTAAAGAGGTTTATGCTATTTTCGATTTTTATATTCTCTTAAAGCGCCCATTGAATTTGCCGTTGTAACGCCAGGTTCCTTTGCCAGCAAATCAATTAATAATTCAGTCAGTCACTCGGAGGAATACCATATAAATTTACGTTGGTGACTAGTGGTAGGAAAATCGTGTTGCATCATCATCGGCCAAGAGAAGCCTTGGCTTTCAGGGTCGCCTTTAGAAAATCTACAAAAATCTAGACCCTGGGTTTGCTTTGCACTGAACGTTGCCTTCATGGTAACCTCTCCTGAATTGCTGAGTTTTAAGGATTATTTGCGTTCATATAACTGTTTCAAAGCTTATATAATACTGTACTGTTAATTCCATAAGTTAGCGGAATATATTTACTTACATCAGTACTTGTGTCAAAGGCGATAGAACATTTTCATTGCAATATAAGTGCGCCAGATATTATTTTGAATTTTGTCGAACTTTTGTACGAAGATGTTTTTCTCGATGTTCACAACTCTCTCCTGTCTTCAGTGAAAAAAAAATATGCAAAAGAACCATATAGCAATTGGATATTCTTTGTATATACTTATTTTCCCCTTTGAATTTTTGTGAGCTCAGTGTATTATTTTATATTTCTGGTTTTGTACCATTATTGTAGTATTATGGCCCTCTGTGAAAATGACTGGGAAATTTCACTCGCAAACGGACTCGTTGTTTATGTTTGTGTGCCCTTATGAAATAGGTGCACTTGGCCCAATTGCCATGACGTTGCTAGTCCCAACCTTAGAAGGTTTAGGGTTCGATCCTAATCAAGCTACAATTCTGTAGGAAAATTCTGTTAAATCTCATTTTTGTTCGTATTAGCCTAAATAATATAGACGATTGTAGTGGGCTGCAGCAATTAGAGACAATGGAATGGAGTCATCAACCTCATTCCAGAAAGAAATGCTGAGAACCGGAGAGCCAGCACCTGCGACCACATCCTCTAAGGGAAAATTCATACTATTTGTTTATACATTATATATATATATATATATATATATATATATATATATATATATATATATATATATATATATATATATATACATATGTATATATATGTGTGGTGTGTGTGTGTATAAATATATACATACATACATACACATATATGTATATATATATATATATATATATATATATATATATATATATATATAGAGAGAGAGAGAGAGAGAGAGAGAGAGAGAGAGAGAGAGAGAGAGAGAGAGAGAGAGAGATTTATCCAGGGCCAACATTGCAGCATGATATTTGATGTCTATTTTGAAATATCCAGTTATGTAAATTTGTTGTTTCTTATTTATTGACCTCCAGTTGTTTACTTATGCGCTTTGGACATGATAAACACTTTGCATCTTCAAACTCCTGTTTTGTATTCGTGGAATGATTCTGAAATTCTGGGACATTTCAGTTTTCGTTTTCCTAAAGCTGTATTTTCTGTTAGGTAAAAATTTGTCATTAGTTATTGCTCCTTTTATATCTTTTCGTACATAGGATGATATTGAATCATTTTGTGAATGTCTTTCTCTTTGCCTTATTTTTCATCCGTTTTGCTATATTGGACGATACTGGATGATTATGTGAGATCTCTTTCCTTTTTCGTCAATGTTTTCATCCATTTTCGTATATTTCATCCTTTCCTTGCTTATGATTATAGTGAATCTTTTAGAGAGATGTCTTTCTCTTTGCCTTTTGCCTTATATCTCATGCCGTTCCCTACACAAAGATGATACTGAATCCTTTTCCTGGAAGTCTTTCCATTTGTCTTATTGTTCATCCTTTTTCATACATAGGATGGCACTGAATCATTTTTTGAGATGCCTATGTCTTTGCCTTATCTATTGTGGCCTATTTATGTATCAACTGATGTTTATTTTTGTATAGAATCGTTTACTCTAATTTCCTTAGCTCTGTTTGGTGCTACTTTTTTTTCCAAATTGAGCATTCTGGTTTAGAGAATCTTTTGTGTTCTATATTATTATATTATGTTTCATATGAGTTTGTATTCTTGAACATAGCAAAAATGAAGGTTACAGCAATGAGAATATTAATCATTATTATTATTATAAATATGGATTTAACTAGATTATTAAGAACAGTTAATTCTAAATGATAAGCTGATAGTACACACACACACACATATATATGTGCATATATATAAATATATATGTATATATAATATAAATATATGTATATATAATATATATATATATTACATGTATATATACATCGAAAATTCTTCTTAATTCCGAAAAACAATTCTCGAGTATATTAAGCAGTTATTGTTATTAAGATTTTAATGTACTGCACAATGGCTTGAGAGCTCACTTGGTCAAATCTCTCTTAGATAAGAAACAAGTGATATGAGGACGTCTCTGTTTCTTAAAATGCATTCTCTGTTTAAAAGCTAATGTATTTTCTTGACAGCAACATAGGTGTTCTTCCTTTGCCAATGGAAATAAGATTTTGTTTGTGTATGTGTGGCATTGTCCAGCATATTTTATTTATGTAAATATTAATTTTTCTCTGATCACCTTAAATGTAATAATAAAATTTATTGATATTACAATTTAAGATCATAGATCAAGAAGAACACAGTGGAAATGAGTCCTGTTACTAAAGGAACAATCTGTTAATAAAAAAAAAAAAGAAGCAATTATGGAAGCAATTAGAGAGAGAGAGAGAGAGAGAGAGAGAGAGAGAGAGAGAGAGACCCGGAACTTGCGGTCTTATCGGTGCTGGTCTTACTTAATGGCACTCTGCTGATAGTGCCAAGCTGAGTGAGCCTCAGGTTGACCACACCGAATCTACGTCATCGATCGTCATCTACTGCTTTTAGCCGTTGTGGCTATACGAGTTAGAGCCACGGCTCCCTTTCCTCCTTCCCATCTCTTATTCATTCTTAAACTCCCCCTTCCCTTACATCCAATACTCCCTTCCTAATAAAGACGCCGCCCTTTTCCATTTCCGAGTACCCATCTTGCCATTCCACCTGACGTTAGGCGTACTAGAGGTTGCCTATGGCTTGAAAATGGTATGCCCACGCTCAAGCTGGCACCACAATACCGGTTTGCTTAAGGAGGCTTATGCCAGCACCTGAAAGGTGGGCATAAATACAGTTTCGATGGCGGAGGCATTAACTTACCGTGGTAGAGGTTGCCTATGGCTCGAAACTGGTATGCCCACGCTCAAGCTGGCACCACAATACCGGTTTGCTTAAGGAGGTTCATGCCAGTACCCGAAAGGTGAGCAGAAATTCAGTTTCAATGACGGAGGCATTAACTTACCGTAGTAGAGGTTGCCTATGGCCCGAAACTGGTATGCCCACGCTCAGGCTGGCACCACAATACCGGTTTGCTTAAGGAGGCTTATGCCAGCACCCGAAAGGTGGGTATAAATCCAGTTTCGATGACGGAGGCATTAACTTAACGCGGAAGAGGTTGCCTATGGCTCGAAACTGGTATGCCCTCTCATAAGCTGGCACCACAATACCGGTTTGCTTAAGCAGGCTTATGCCAGCACGGTTGCTCAACAGGCAGATGAATACCCACTGCCAGAATCAGGACATAAGTTCGCAACCTTGTAAATCCTGTCTGGATTTCAAAAACCTTCCAAACCAAGGGCAGAAGGCCATTACCCGACGAAGGACTGCAACGAGAAGAGCCCGTGGTTTCCTCCTCGAAGTGAGGCCTCTCAGGGAGAAGCCAAGAAATAATTCTAAATGCGAAGGATTCCTGAAGAATTTCCATTCGTCTTTTGAATTCCAAGATGTACTGCTCGCAACAAACAAGCTGGTGCAGAACGCCGCTTTCACGACGAGCAAAGTTATTAAGCCCTCTAAACAGAACTCCCAATACAACTACGACGATCATCAGTGCGTACTGTCTGTTTAAGAAACGGAACTTCATGGATTCTGAAGACGGAATTCCCGGTTTTTGAGGACGGAATTCCCGAACGTTCGTTCGTCTCCGACTCCAGGCTTCAGACAGACATGCTTGCATGGAGACACACCCGGAGACGTGTATTGTCCTGTTCTTTTCGTCTTTGAAGCCGCGACTGAAAATCTCAGAGGACTCTTTCATATTCCTTTTGCCTAGCAGCCAGCGATGGTCTGATATATCACATATGAAGGCAGTCCATTAAATACGCAACAGAAAAAATATGAAAAAAGGAAATGAAAAGATACCCTCATTGAAGCTGCCCGAATCTCACTACCGATTTAATGCCTGTGAAACTGTCAATTGTGTTTTCCTTTTATATTTACCAAAAAAAAAACTGAGTCAATTCTGTAGCATATCCCTGTTGTATCCTTTCCAATATTATTTCCAACAAGACAGGCCCTATGATGTGTCCAAAAACTGCATCCCTTGCTGTATAATTTATTTCCTATTTCATGTATTTTCAGCCCAGGTTCGAATCCTGGCTGAGCCATAGGCGCTCTATCCGTTATAATTTTGCCTTGGGTGTAAATTATGCCCAAGGCGTCATCAACCCTCTTTCTATTTCACTTCGTTTTGTCTTTTAAACATTTAATCGACAACAAATCCCTTTTCTCTTTGGAGTATATCTATTTTTATATCATTAATGCTGACATTATATTAACCTGATTTACATGATAAGGAAAGGATGTTTGCACGCCCCTGAATGTCTGTTACGTGCTCAAGTTTGCGTTGCAAAAGAAACCCAGTGTACCGATCGCACCTTGATTAAAAAATATATCAGACGCAGTTCAAGCTATAAATAGAACCATTGTTGTTTGTAATTATTGTTTATACGCCTTGATATAAGTTTCTTAATAACAAACAAGAATGCTCTGCCATAACGAAATCATTAGGTACTGTCAAATCACATGAGTGTCCTTTCTCGACTGGTATTCATTTAGGAAGTCATAATCTCCTCGTGTTCCAAAACAAAG